>NC_041383.1:12105137-12147347 GCF_002162155.2 Triticum dicoccoides
GCCGTCCCCGCGTCGCCGCCCCGGCCCGTCACCGCCACCGGCCGCCGCCTCGCCGTCGCCCCGCTGTGAGCTCTCCCCCTCTAACCCCTCTCCCTCGCCCCCGGCGGCCACCATGGGCGCCGCCCCTCCCCGAGCCCATACACACACACACACAAGCATGATGAACACACACACACACACATATGTATGAATTAATGCTTAATTAGTTTAATTAGTTTTTGCATGTTTAATTAGTTTAATTAGTTTAATTAATTTAATTAGTTTAATTAATACTTATTAATGCTTAATAAGTATATATGTATTTTGTATGTTTAATTAGTTTAGATTATTTAGATTATTATTTTTTCACTATTATATATGTATGAATGCATGTTAGATGGATATAATTAGTGTTTAATTAGTATGGAAATTTTTTATATAATGTTGTTTTTCAGTTTTTTAATGGATGTATAGAAGTTGTGTTTTCTGTTTTTAGTGTTAGATGCTTAATTAGTATGAAATAGTATATAGATTTTTGAAATAGTAGAAATGTTAGAAATTTTAGTTATCAAAATCCAATCATTAAAAAAATATTTCTTTTTGCGGGCATATAGCTAGTATTTGTTTTCGATGATGCCCGACCCACATCCTCGCCGTCGACCCGTCCGCGACGACGTCCAGCCGACCCATGTCCGGGACTGGGCTCCGCCGGGCTGGCACTGGGAGGTGCTGCCTGGAGGGGCGCGCCGCTTGATGAGGAACCCGGCCCCGGGTCCCGTCGTTGACCCTGATCTCGTTTGGTGGCATTCGCGTGGGCCAGTTTCGGTGCGGAGGGACCCGGCCCCACCGGAGGTGGTACGTCGCCGTGTCAGGGAGGAGGACGAGCACGTCCATCGCTACATGGTTGCGTTAGAGGGCGGCAGGTTCTCCAATACCTGGCAGTATCTTCGGGGATCTCACTTCAGCTATGATCCTGTGAGGGTTCCTTCTCTTTGGGTGTCCACCGCCCGCGCCGCAGGAACCGCGAGTGTCCTAGATTCTTCTGTAGTATTCGATCTTTAATTAGCTAGCCAGTGATGTACTATTTAATATTATATATTATTCGAGACGATGTATTCGAGATTATATCTATTATTCTAGACGAAGTATTCGAGATTATATCTATTATTCGAGACGATGTAATTTGAATACTAAATTGTTTTATATTTCTTTTGAATTAGTTAAATAAAAGCTATGGCAGACAATACCGACAAAGAGGGAGAACAGACCATGTTCGATATGATACGCGGGCCAGATGATGATCAGAATGAAGAAGATTATGACGGCTCCGAATTTCTAAACAACACCGGAGAGGGTGATATGATATTCGATCGCGACGACCGAATTGATGAAGTCATGAACTACGATTATGACGATGACGAAGAACATGTTGATCCTGAAACAACAAAGACCGACGAGGTATATATATTTATATAAGCAGGTATCTGGTGATCATCACATGTTTTAAATGACTTGAAGATATATTAACGAATCGATCTTTGTTCTTTCAGCCATCCGGATCGAGCAAATCTTCAGGCAAAAGGACGAAACAAGGCCCGAACAAAAAGTTGAAGGAGGGCGTAAAGTACAATATCGAGGCAGTCAGACCTAATGGCAAACCATTAGCGCCTAAGAAGATTGCGGACAAGTTCGTTCGTCAGTGCGGAGTTCTTGTGGAGGACCAACTCCCGATCTCCCTTCAAGAATGGAGAGAGCCAGCAAAAGACAAAAGACAAAAAGGCAAAGAGGACGCTGCTCCATGTCCAGATGTTACTTTTGTCGACAAGAATCAAAAAGATCTGCTTTGGGATACTCTCATGGAACATTTCACCCTACCAGATCATTTCACAGAAGCAGATGTGCAGAAAGTCAAGGACGCTGCTCTTAGGAAGATGGCGGTTGCATTCAAGAACCACAAGAATCGTGAATGGGACAAGTACGTCAAGGGAGGAAGGAAGACTCCAGTATTCGAGGGAACACTAGAGAACCAACGTGCTCATTGGGACGATTTCGTGAAATTCAAGGATTCAGAATTAGCTAAGGAACGGTCGAGAATAAACAAGAAGAATGCCGAAAAAAGGATAAGTTCCATAAGCTGGGGCCAGGTGGCTATGCGGTGGCAATGCCCAAGTGGGATAAGTCTGAGAAAGAGATGGTGGATGCAGGTGCCACTCCGGTTACTAAGAGCTGGCCCCCCAGGGTCAGGACTTGGTTCTATGCGCATGGGGGGGAGTTGGACCCGAAGACAGGCAATGTTTCGACGAGGGCAAGTCTGAAGGGAGCCGACGATGTGATACTTGTTGCAATAGAAGAGGCACGATCGGGGGTGTTCCAGCCCAACAGAGAGAACGACGAGCTTACGCGTGCCCTGGGAAATCCTGAACACCCGGGAAGAACACGAAGCAAGGGCGCTACTCCGTGGTATGAGGGGTTTTCAGACTGGAACACCGACTACAGAACCCGTGCAAGAAAGAAGATTGCGGAGGAGAAGAAGAGGAAGATGGAGGAGGAGCAGAGGAAGCGGGACTATGAACGCCTTCAAGGCCTAGAAGCAAGTCAAGCGGAATTGGTAGTCAAATTCCAGCAGCAGCAGGAGCAGATCGACTCACTTACCCAGCAAAGGGGGTCTCAGCAGCTGCAGCAGCTAGCGAATGATCCAGCATTGGATATCACCGCCCCATCCATGCCGAGAAGCAGCGTGGGTTCCGCCCCGGACGACGCAATGCTGGGTAGATACCCCGTGGATGACATCAGGGAGAACACTAGCTGCGAGCTACACGTCAAAATGAAGAACATATCCATGAAGGTGGCGGATGCCGTTGCTTTTACAAATCCCCCCGAGGTAACCTTCCATAGCAACCCAATTCCAGCGAGCTATACTCGTGTCTTGGTTGATGAGGTGGTGGACCCATATTCGGAGCTAGAGCTTGACATTCCTGGAGGTGACGACGAGCGCTTTCTTGGAGACGCCAACCATCGTATCATCCTATGGAAAAAGGATTGCATCATCTTTCGAAGGCCACCGACACCGCGTCAGCCGACTCCTCGTCGAAGTCCACCACCGAGTCAGCAGTCTCCCGCTCCTGCAAGTCCACCAAGTCCGGCAAAGTGTCAGGCCACTCCTCCTCCAAATCCGGCAAAGTGTCAGGCCACTCCTCCTCCTCCAAGTCAGCCACAGCGTCAGACGTCCACTCCTCCTCCAAGTCCGGCACAACCTCAGGCCACTCCTCCTCCAAGTCCGGCACATCTTCAGGCGGCCACTCCTCCTCGTCCAACTCAGCCCCGTCAGCCGTCTCCGCCGCCTCAGCAATCACAGAAGAGACACCCCGCAGCTATGGTGCGTAGTGGTACGAGTCGAGGTAGTACAGGAAGTACAGGCGGAGGCAAGCGATATAATATGGTCCAAGCCTCACGCCTCTTCCGCAGAGGGCTTATGACAGGCCCGAGGAGGAAATCGCAGCCATATCGAAGTCCGAGGTGGAAGCCCATTTTGCACCGAAACCGCCACCGCCGCCAAGGGAGAAAGTGCCTGAGGAAATGATTGACCACTTCCTTCGTATGGCTCAACCACCAGCTCCCAAGCCTGTTGACACAGACTATGAGCGCCACATCAGGAAGTTAAATCGAGCACGTCTACGTAAGGAGGCGAGCTCGGGATCGAGCAAACACGAAGCAGCTGTCAAAAAATGCGGGAAAACCATTTCCCAGCTGGGAGAACAGGCGGCGCAATCGATCCCCTCGCTTGTTGTGCCAACAACACGTGACAGTACATGCGCCCAATATTATTGTGGGCAAACAGTTTATGTTCCTGAGGTGGGCAATGTGGTAATAACGGAGGACCATATAATGCAAGCTGAAGTTCTCAAAATCACTGTTGGACAATTCCTCGAGATCGAGCCCATGCCTGTGCTTAGAGAGGATGAAATAAAACGGAAATATGTCCGGGGCCAACCTTTGGTCGAGCCAGACAAGGTCAAGAACCTCCCAACGAGAATGTATGAATTGCATCAATGGTACATGAACATTACCAAGATTTCCGATCGATTGTCCCTCATGGTGAATGTCAAGGAGGAGCATTACTTCCATGAGAAAGCTGTGTCCGTTGAGTATTCTGAACTGTTTCAGTTATACAATCAAGATGCACTCGACAAATCTATCGTCAGTTGCTATTTTCTGTAAGTGATTTCTTTCTATAATTTAAGTCTCAAGCTAGCTGTAGTGATTCTTTTGATCAATCATTACCTGTAATTATCCTCACTATATTCTTTTCTGTGGTATTATATGCAGGATGAAGATGTATGAATTGAGAAAAGGTGGACGCTTTGGCATTGGGTTCATTGACCCAAACACCGTTAATGAATATACATGGAAAATAAATCCACGTCATCAAAAGGCCGTAGAGGACAGCATGCTAGAGTTCTTGAAGCGCCTCAAATACAATGAAGATATACTACTTCCTTATAACTTCCAGTGAGTCACACTGTCTTGTACTACAAATTCTTTTTTTTTTGCCTACTAGCTAGCTACATGTTTTTGCTTACATATGCCCACTTAATTAAGACATGCAAACGTGTGTGCATGCAGATTTCACTGGGTCTTGTGTATCATTAAAGTTGACGCCGGAACAGTTGAAATACTGGACTCACTACTCAAAGAAAAAACTGACTATAACATCTTGTTTGGGATAGTCAACAGGTAATTTCAATCATTATTAACTATATATCTCGGCCTATTTAGTTCGTCATTTCATGATATGAACTATTTAATAACCCCTTTATTCATTTTCTTTGTCGGCGGGCAGGGCTTGGGCAAGGTTCATCAGCGTCACGGAAGGCGAATGGAAAGAAAAGCTTAAATGGGGAAGACCCAAGGTAAGTAATTAAGTAGTACTAGCTAGCTAGCTAGCTGCCATCTCTTTAATTATCATGCTTGATTAATTATTATCTGATCAAATTCCATTCTCGTAAAGGCCCTGAAGCAGGCGCATGGGACTGATCTGTGTGCATTCTGCGTTTGCAAGAACATTCGCATGATGGCGTCCGAAAGGAGCAGATCTCAAAGACAGGAATGGGTACGCTTGTCAAAACACTATCCATAATTTTTACACCATTATCGATATCTAGTCACACAACTAATACACATGCATATTGATCTCCTTCTTAGTTCAGAGAGGTGCGGGAAAAACTCCTAGAAACGGAGCGCGTAGAAGCACTTCAAGAGGAAATAGCGGGATTTTTGCTCGACCAGGTCATAAATCCGAAGGGAGAATACTATTACCCACTACCGCCCCCATGAAAACCACTTCCAATTGTCATCGTGCTCCGAAGGCACCAATTAGGCTAATGCCACTGGCTCCGAAGGCAACATGCATATGTAGGAGAAATTGTATATAGCTATACATGTGTGTATGTGTGAATTAATTAATATGATGGTTTGTGAGACATTGATGATATATATATGCATGATTGGTTCTACTAGAAATTCTATATATATATATATATATATATATATATATATATATATATATATATATATATATATATACAATGTGTAGTATCGTAAAATACCAGCAAACGAAAAAGAATTAAAATGGAAACACAAAATTAAATGAAAAAGAAATCATAAAACTAAAACCCCCTCAAACCTTATAGTACCGGTTGGTCTTACCAACCGATACTAAAGGGCTCCAGGCCCCTGGAGCTGGCTCGTACCACGTGGTTTCCCTTTAGCATCGGTTCGTGCTGAACCGATACTAAAGGAGGGGGGGGGGCTTTAGTGCCCACACTTTAGTGCCGGTTATGGAACCGGCACTAAAGGGCCTTACGAACCGGTGCTATTGACCGGTTCTGCACTAGCGTCAGGAGAAGACATGTTACATATCATGATTCCATCACATAAATCTTCAAAATTCTAAAACCTACAAAAAGACCAAAGAGAATTAGTTCGAAGAACACACTGAAATTTGCCTCACCTTACATGCACACAACATTTGTGATCTATCTCTTTTTTTCGGGCGTGTGATCTATCTCCTTGAAAATTAAAATATATGCTTCATCATATTTCCTTCTCTTTAGTACAATCCTTGACCATGATCATGATCACTAATTCAGATTTTGTATACTGCAAGTTCATGCTAGCACCAGGTATTCATTTGTAATATGGATCAAGCAAGAGAGAGAGAGAGAGTGAGAGAGGATTGGGAACATACTAACGGATGATGTGAACAGACGAAAGGGGCAACCTCAATTCCTCGGTCCTCCAGAGCCGCCATCAAAAAGGGGCAGAGATGGTGGGGTCGACCTGCCGTTGCTGTGCGATGGACGAACGGTAGCGACCATGTCGTGGGCGGCCCTCTCTGCAGCCCGCACGTGTATCTCTGCAACCTGTGTTCCTTGCGCCGAGGTGGCCATTGCTGCCGCTCATATATTACAAGAAGATAATTCAACAAACCATCAAAATTAGCAGTATACTGCATCTTAGAGAAGAAAAAAAAGCTCCATGTACTAAATCTGCAGTACATTCACCTGACGAAGAAGATCAGCCGCAGTTAAGGAACTTTGATGAACTATCTACATGTGTTCTCTTCTCCTCAATGCGCAAGCTTCACAAACAAAGAGCGAAGGCAAAGAGATCACGATCATTTCTGAAGAAAAATAATTTCGAAGCAAAAGTGAGCTTGTTCATTGTCTTCACACAATTCAAATGTGTCAACTTGTATTCAACTATAACATCTAAGCATTACCAATTACATAGAGTAGTGGGACTGGTAAAGAAACTTTATTTTTCATTGTCCTCTAATCATAACGAATTGCATAGAGTGGCTGTCATCTTAAAAAATACGATTCTTTGTCATGTAAACATAACAAAGTACACAGTAGCAGTCAGATTGATAAAAACTGGGGGGATGAGATGATGCTTCACGGCTACTGTTTGATACTTAAATTAACAATAGAACCCATTTATTATTCCAATCAAAGAGGTAAACAACTGTAATCCGATAGAGGATATGGCTAGGTCTGTACCAAAAGGGGCCGGAGGTGCAGAAGATCCTTGCTCGAGCCGGAGGCGGTCAGTACGAACCTACCATACCCCGACAGAGGGAGGGGGTGGGGGCGCACCTTGTTGATCACCATGGCGTCCCGAGAGGGGGTGGCAGGGCGTAGGACCGGCGCGAGATCGGCGCCAGGGCAGTGCGAGCTCGTGCACCAGTTGTCCCCTCCGGCTAGCAGAGACGTGGTTAGCACGAAGAAGAACAAAAGAGCAGAGAGCTAGCGGCGAGCAAATCGGCGGCGGCTCACCTTTGCTTGATCTCCTCATCCACGTTTCCCTCCGCTGCAGTTTGCCGCAGCTCACGCTCGTCTGATTGAGCGCCAACGAGGAGGAAGGGACGGAGCGCGAGCGTAGGCTGGAGGCAGTGGAGCTCGGGGCGGGAGAGGAGAGGGCACGAGCACAGGGGAGGGCGGCGGCGACGCTAACCCTAGCTGTGGGAAGAAAAGGAAAAGGGACGCTGGGTGCGACTTGCGAGGGGAAAAGGCACTGGGTTTTTTCTCTCCACATTCGGTCCAGTAAATCTCGGTACAGTAAATCAGGACAGGTGGATCACTCTTGGGTACGCCCTTACCGCGACTCTTATTGGGTTTAATATATGTCTCAAAAGAACTGGGCCAGAATACATAAATAATAACACTCGAACATGAGTAGCATGTTAATGAAAAGCAATATCGATTCCATTATAGTACATTTCACGTGGAATTGTGTATCCACTCAAATCTCTTGCAGTGAATCATTTGTTTTTCATGTGATGCAACCAAATAAATAATTTCTATCGGATTCAAATGACTATGACATTGCAAACCTATATTTTTTTCTATTCATGCGTTTAGAGAATCCCATGAATCAAAGAGGAAACCATCTATGGGAGCAGCAAAATAGCTCACAATCTAAGAGCCATAAAACGGCGAGCATTTAAAACAATAACACACCTTCAAAAAAATAGTGTTCTTAAAAATGTCATCTTTAATCCTGTAAAGTTCTTATTGGCATGAAAAAGTCTAGGAAATAAATAAGCAGCACCATTATCTCCTAGAATTTTTACCTAAGAAATATAGACCTACGGTCTTTTATATAGTACTAAATACACAGATTTTTTCTTAAAAGAAAGAATACACTGATTTCTTTTCAACAAGGGATATGATTAAATTGGGTCAGCTGGCGGAACGCTAGTACCAGTCGCCTGGTGCCGCGTCGCACATGCGTGTTGGGTCTATCCACCGCTTTTATCACTGCTTACCTGATCTGCAAAAGGAGACTGTGAGACATGCATCCACTTGTTATTCTCCTCCCAGTTCTCACTTCTTCTTCCTCGTCCCCACCTCTATCACAGCTTTTCTCCCCTCCTTCACATGCGCACAGCAAGTCTACCATAGATCCGACGAGGTGGAGATCTATGATGGCGCTAGGAGTCGGTCGTCGTTGCCTGCACGTTGCACTGATGCGAGAGCTGTCGAAGTGAGGTGTTGCCTCGTTGGATGCTTCGCCGGCGCCGTGACGGCCGCCATGCCACGCTACCAGCTCCAAGCAAAGGAGGTTCATGCTAGAATCGACAACGCGTGGTGCTGCAACTACCCTGACCTGAAGCTAGAATCAGAAGGCATAGCAGCGGGAATCCGGCGGGGGGTGGTACTACTATGGGCAGCGACGTCGCACGACATGCTAGAAATGGCCTCGGTGGGAGCTGCAACCGGCATGACGGGAGTTGGATCCGTCGAGGGGGTGATGCTATGATGGGTGGTGACCTCACACCAAACGTAGGAATGGTCTTCAGAGAGAGCTACAACTGGCTTCAGAGGGACCTGCATCCGGCGGGGGGTGGTGCTACGTACTATGGGGCGGCGACGTCGTGTGGCATGGCAGAACTGGCCTGGGCGGAAGCTGCAACCGGCACGGCTGGAGCAGCATCCAGCAAGGGGGAGGTGCTAAGATTGGCGGTGACACCGCGCGAGATGCTCAAACCAGCCGATGGCTACTTGGTGTAAACAACAAGTCATGACACATTACAAACATATAAAACATATAACACTATGAACACTAGTTGCATCTAGAAAAGGAGCAGTACAAATCCAGTTAAATGCTATGACCAGTGCCAAAATGCTAAACATTTTAATCAAGCCCCATGAGTGTGACAACATATATATACATGAGCAGCCAAATGTGAGGTTCTGACAAGCTAGCAGAGTGAGCAGCTAAAATAGCAAATACATCTGTAACATGATAGAAAACATACACACGCAGGTGTCACAGCTGCCCACGCGAGGCGGAAGGATATACCCGAACCGCTCCTTGTGTCGCTCCCTCGAGGCGACCAAGGGGCTAAAACCTAGTCACCCAGCCGCTGCCGCCTTCCCCTGCTACTACCTCTCATTGCCCCCTGAGGCCACCGCCTGGCAAAGCCGGGCATAGCCACTGAAGGGGGTGGTGGGGATATGTTTCCTCGCAGCCGTTTGCATAGCGGCAGGAGGATGGCCACCGGTCTTGGGCCCCAAATAATCTAGGGTTAATTATCCTTTTGCCCTCAGTGGTGTCCATGTACTTAGTTTTGCCCTCAGATGCGAATTGTGCTCAGTTTTGCCCCTAGTCCGTGCGCACCGACTCGTTCCGTGAACTCTGCCGTCTCTGTCAGGTCAACCTTTTGACTCGGCCCTTACAGGTGGGACCAGGCGGCAGAAACGGCCAATTTTATTCAGACCGTTGCACGCGTGGCTTGTGGGACCCAGCAAAGAGCCGTTGAGCAGAGAGCCGTTGGCGGGTGTGCTACATAAGCGGGCGACAGCGTCGGTGACCACGGCGACAGAGAGCACGGCGGTGACCACGGCGAGAGAGAGAGCACGGCGGTGGGAAGCTAGCTGTGGAGGGCGCGGCGGTGGGAAGCTAGCAGTGGAGGGCGCGGCGGCGTTGAGATCCCCTTCGGCTCCGAGCTCCATGTCTTCCTCAAGCTCCCGCGCCACCTCGTGGATGCAGAGCCGGGCGCGTGTGGACATGCCTGTCTTCGTCTGTCCGTGGTGCCGGGCGGGCGTTGATCGAAGGATTTCTCAGACACCGAGGAACCAGAATCGTCCGTTCTACCTGTGCAGCGAGAATGGGGTAAGAATCGGGGCAATTGCACCATTTTCGTCGTCGGGATGTTTGAGCAATGGGTTGATCTGTTTAGTTTTCATGCAGGTGACATGCTTCTTTCTTTGGGTCGATGCTCTGGCCAAGACTCTGATGAATGAACTGCAAGAAGAGCATGAAGAATGGTTGCGCATGCTGCCACGAACGGCAGTGGCCACACCACGAGCTCCGAAAGAAGAGATGGATGGCGAAGCACGCACTGACAGAGAGCTAGCTATTTAGCTTAGGATGTTGAAGAAGAAGGTTAGGAAGCTTGAAGATCAAGCACTACCAATACCCATTTGCAAATACTTTTGGGCATTTGTAGGTATGGTAATCGCATTGGTTGTAATGTTGAAAATGTATGGAAAGGCATGAATTATGAAGGAATTTGTAATCTTGAAATTGTTTGAAAAATTCACCTAGTTTAAATGTTGGTTAAAGTTGTTTAAATGTTGAAACAAAAAGAGAAGAAGTGACCAACATTTAAATATGTTGGAAAAAAAGAGAAGAAATTAGGAATTCAGAAACTTTTGATCAATGAAATGCAGCTCTCTGCTCTGCCTTTCTGTCCGAAAAAAGGTTGCTCTTGGGCCAAATTCAGAGCGTAGAGCCAAGTGCAGGCTAGACTAATGGGCCAACTGCATCCAATTAGGCCCATTCAGGGGTTTTCTTGCGTATTTTTTGGTTTTCTATTCTGATTTAATTTAGGCAGTAAATCATAATGCTGAAACTTTTTGTGGAAGCTAATTGAATTATTCCGGAGCCAAACAATTAAGGTTAGAAATTTTTTGGAGCTGTTAATTAATCCAATTCAAATACACCGTGATTTAAATCAAAGACCAAAATGTCATGGAAAATGTGCCTCAGCTCTGGTAGAGGTTTACGCCAGGTGCCAAAATAAATGAACAATTTTTAAGGGCATTACATTGAGGAAAACATAATATGTATAAAAAAATGAAGGGTGGAAAATGCACAAAAAATTGGTGCGGCTAGGGACTCGAACCCAGGACCGCGTGGGTTTGTGGTGTTTAGGGCTGCGCTGGTAACCGCTAGGACAGATGGCAAGACTTTGACATGGGTAGGGAAGGAAGGTGTACATAGTGAGACTGTGAATTTTTTTTAAAAAAAATAGTGAGACCGTGAATGTTTGCACACGCGTGAGAGTGGTTTTCCTTTGTTTTGCACTTAAATTTTGGAGGGTTGGAAGGTTGAAAATGTATGTTGCACTACCACATGATTTTGGTCAGAGTGGCACTTGGTTTAGGGTTAGAGTGGCACTTGGTTTAGGATTTAAAGGGAATAAATTTGCATGTTAGTTCATGACTTTTTGTTTGAATGAAACAGAGGGCTTCTCACCCCCTCCGAAAACCACAAGTTCTCGAACTTCATGACTTGTTTAGGGAAGAAATGATAAGTTTGGGCACGGACATTTTTTAACACACATAATAAGATGGAACACACCGTACCATTACAATAACTTAGATAAGTTCACGGACAGTTCACGGACACATGATGAAACATGACACGACACGACACGACATAGAAAAGCAACAAAATAAAAAACCAAACATGATGAGCTTGACTCCGGGCTTGAACATCTTCATCTTGACCTCCTTCTTCCACCTTGGCCGCGCGCGCCCCTTCAACACCGTCTTCATCTTCACACCTCCTCCTCGTCGTCGTAGGGAAGGGAGTGCATCTGGCCTGGAGCGGGGAAGATGCGCTCGTAGTTGGTGTAGATGTTGTAGATGGTGAAGAAGATGGCCTCGCAGCCGCACCAAAAGACTTGGCCGTGGAGCTCGCGTGCGTCAAATGGGTTGGTGAAGGTGACCGTGAGCAGTAGGAGGATGCCGCCGCGGTCACGAACCTCGTTGAGGGTGAACATCCTCGGTGAGCCCTGTGGGAGGTGGGCATAGCCGGCTCTGAGGAAGGCGCGGGTGAGTTCGACGGAACCCCTCCATCTTGAAATAGCCCACACACGGAGCTCCCTCTCCACGAGCACGCCCGGTGGGTAGCGCAGCTCCGGCACCACAGGCGGACGGCGGACGGTCGGCCCATTGAACTGCATCTTCTTCACTTGGTCTCGCTTGGGGAGGGCTTGGTCGCTTGGGTGTTTGAAGTTGGAGAGGATCGGATCTGGCTTGTGGGTGGGAGAGGAAGAGAGGCACCCCATTTATAGGCCTGTGGGTGGGAGAGGAAGAGAGAAAGGATGAGAACGGTGCGGGCGTGAACCTGGACGCGTGTGTGTATCCGTTACGTTTTGCACACTTAAATTTTTGCACGAAAACGATGCATCTTTGACCGGGCAGTGCATGTGAACCGCTGACCTGAACCACTGCCCTGAACCACCTAGCTCGCCTCGCTAGCCTAGCTCGCCTAGCTCGCCTAGCGCGCCTCGCTCGCCTCACTCGCATGCATGCACGTCGCCGCCTCCCGCGCATGCGCAAACCCACGTAGCCGCCTCCATGCAGGCAAGGCCTGGAAAGGCTGAGACGGGCTATTTACTGCGATCTCAGGCCCAGACAACGAGACGGCTCAACGGTCCATCCAGCGCGTCCGATATTTGTTAAAAAAACAATCTCCCAGCCAATCAGATTGCATCTCGCGGATCGCCCCCCTCCTCCCTGCAGATTTCTTCTAGAAGGGTTAGATCGACGGCCCTTGATCACCGCTAGGGTTAGATGAACGGTCCTTATTCAGCGCTAGGGTTAGCGAGGTTTGGGAGGGGTTTGGAGAAGTCAAAGCTATGTTTGACCAGATTTCAAATGAGCATAATAAATTAAATAAAAATCAGAAAAATGAAAAACCTGCGCACATAGTCTTCTTATGTCATATACTAACGATTTAAGTTGATAAACAAGCTTTACATGCATTTAAATGATAAGTTCATGTGTATTGTATGATATCTCGAGTATCTCAAACTCTCTTGTATGAAGTGAAGAGAAGTGTTTTGGGGAAATGAACATGAAAATTTCAAAAAACTCACCACAGCTTCATTTTGGAGTGACTAAGAAGGATCCAGGCTTAGTTTTTCATTTGGATGTTTTACACTTGTTTAAATCTTGGTCAAAGTTAAGTTTGACCAGAATTCAAATGAGCAAACCAAATTTAAAAAAAATCAAAAAATGGAAAAACCAGCGCACATAGTCTGTACATATAGAATATATGTGTAGGAAAGTTATTTGGCTGATTTAGATAAGGTCAAAAAAAACCTTGCTTAGAAATGAGGCCGTTTACCCTACCTTTGGACGCCTCTTTTTAGCACATTTTTCATGAAAATTTCAAAAACCTCACCACAACTTCATTTTGGATTGACTAAGAAGTATCCAGGCTTAGTTTTTCATTTTGATGTTTTAGACTTGCTTAAATCTTGGTCAAAGTTAGGTTTGACTAGAATTTAAATGAGCAAAACAAAATTCAAAAAAATCAAAAAAAGGAAAAACCATGTGCTCATTCAAACATCATCCAACAGATATTTAAACATCATGTCAAACATACTTCTAACATAGGTCCAACATCATCCAACAGAAATACAACATGTCAAGTGATAAATGTTTCATAATACAACATCATTCCTTATTCATAATGTTTCATAATTGTTCATACATAGCGTTGGGGCTTCTGTCTGTTCCTTGAGCTTCTTGCCATCACTTTGCTCCTCGTGCACCTTGTGCTCATTGTTTCTTCTCTTCTTCTCTTGGTTGTCGGTACCTTGCGCGTCTTCTTCAAACCTACCATAGAGTTGTGCAAAACATAAAGGGTCCAAACATAAACGGTAATGAGATCGTGTCAAGTGATAGATGTACAGTAGTATTTGACCCTTGCAAGATTTACATACCTAGCAGAACTCACAACAACAGAAGGTTGGTCACCATTTGGAGCCTCACTTGGATCATCATTTGGAGCCTCACTTGGATCACCATGATCACCATTTAGAGCCTCACTTGGATCACCATTTGGAGCCTCACTTGAATCATTATTTGGAGGATATTTTGGATCATCGTCAAAATCATGCGGCTGTTGACCATCATCATTTGGAACCTCGTCAAAATCCTCATCTGATGCAACCGGCTGTTGACCATCATTTTCATCATCTGTTGAGGCAACCGGCTGTTGACCAACATTTTCATCATCTGTTGAGGCAACCGGCTGCTGACCAACATTTTCATCGAAGCCTTCATCGAAACTCTCTCCGAACGCTGGATCTACTGTGTTATCACAATACTTACCGAAATGACCAGACCCACCACATCTTGTGCACTTACGCTTCCTCGCTCCAAGTCTAGCTCCTTCGTTGCGAGGTCTTATTCGACTCTTCCTTGGTCTACCTGCTGCTCTCTTCAGAACTGGAGCGCAAAGCTTGAATCCAGGGTCCACCTTGTCCCATTGTTGTTTTCCCTCCATAGCAGGCAAGGCATAAGCATATGTGGCTTTGAACCTTGCAACAGAGTAGTAATCATGCACATACTGCTGTATGTTCCCTGCTGGACCTGGGAGAGAAGTGATGAAAAACAAGGCATGAATGCATGGCAACCCAGTTATCTGCCATTGCCTACAACTGCAAGTTCTAGCTTCTAAATCCACTGGATATCTCCATTCCCTCTTCTCTTTATCCAAATATGATATCTCTGCTGTGGTACCCGAGCAAAGCGTCATGTTCATTTCCAAGCCTATTGTCTTCTGCTTCAGTTCATTCATCACGGCAGGGATGATAATGTGGCCCATGAATTTTGCCTCGGCTATTCCTGCACGATAATGAAATTTCTGCATGTATTCTATCCTTATCCTGTCAAGCAAATCCACCACATAATGACCCTTTAGTTTCCGGATCGTTGAGTTGAAAGACTCTGCTAGATTATTGTGCACATAGTCAACTTTGCTCACTTCACTGAATTGGCTTCTCGCCCATAACTTGGAGTGGTGTGTTTCCAAGTATTCTTTCACTTTGGGATTCATGTATAACTTCCTCAAGTCGTAGTTGTGCTTCTTCACACTGCATGTCAAAGATGCTGGCCATAAATTGTCGGTATACACCTTTCCTTTGAATTTCTTCATGAAATTTGCAGCAAGGTGACGCATGCATTCCCTATGCTCTTCTTCAGGGAACACATTGTCCACGGCCACTTCTAAACCTTTGCAGGCATCTGTATGAATGACCAACCCATTGGGATGTGCAATAGCCCGGCGGAGATTATGCAAAAACCAAGTCCAGCTCTCCTCAGACTCTGTCTCCAGCACACCATAGGCAACTGGAAATACAAAACTATGTGCATCAACTGCACAAGCTGCTACTAACTGTCCTTTAAACCTTCATGTGAGAAAAGTGGCATCAATAGCCAAATAAGGCCTGCAGCCTGCCAAAAAACCCCGGCGACAAGCCTCAAAGCAGACAAAAACCCTTCTAAAGCATTCCTTGGTCTTTGTCACTCCCCTGAATGTGTACTCCACGGTGTGGTGATCAATATCTACAATACTACCTGGGCTTGTCCTCTCCACTTCACCTTTGAATGAATACAACAATTGAAAACTTTCCTGCCAGTTACCATAAATAGAATCCATAGCATGTTGTTTACCATTGAACAACCTCATGTATGGTAAATCTATCTTGAACTTATCTTTGATGTTCTTCTGCAATTCCTTTGGACCCACTTGCTGGTTTTCTTTCACCCACTTTTTTACTTCTTCTGCCACCCATCTTGACTTGGCTCTACTGATTGTATCCTTCCTAAGGGTTGATTCCTGGCATGTGTGCTTAAAAGGATTCACTTTGACCTGAACATTAGTGCTATTCCGCATTTTAGCTGCAAGCAGCCTCCATGGACAACCCTCAGTCGGACAGTGCACTCTGTAACGTACTTGATCGCTCTTGTCAACTTTGAAAGTACGTTCTACCTTGATGCAGTATGTCACAAGTGCATTTCTACACTCATTCATGGATGCAAAAACTATACCTTCTTCCATTTGAGGGTTCAAAGGGACCCATTCAACAGCTGCAAGGTCTTCGTCCTCACCCATCGCGTCATCATCCACACGGACTGCATTGTGAGCCTCATCTTGGTTTTCAGCCCGAGGTGCCCGTCGTAAATTCTGAATAACATCAGAATATAACTTCTCTTCATCAACCCCAGAATTGTAGCCATCAGGCTCCACTTCAAGGGGGACCCTACTGCTGTTGCCCACACTTGTCGAGCCACCACGTCGCCGTGCACCAACTGAACTGTTCTGGCTAGAGATGCCATTACGACGACTTGATTCTCCCCGAGATGTTGCACCCGCCATCCTAGGTCCAAATGCCTGCTCAAGCACATCAACTTGCAGCCTCACATGAAAATTATCTTTCTCTTTATGCCTAACAAACATGGTAGCTAGCTCTTCATCATTACTAACTGTCACCCAATTCTTTTCCCCATCATAGTATTTGTATACCACTTCATCAAGCAAACCCCAAGGATATTGGCTACAAATTACCTCCCCAAATTGTCTGAAACTCCAATTACTAGCCATTGGCAACCGATAATCAAGACCTCCTTGGTATTTCTTCTTATCCTTTGCATCGAACATGTACCGGTCCCTTCTAATGTGCACCATGAAAGCAAACCACAACTCCATCCTAACCAGCGAAAAACAGAGACGCAATCAGCACACTAATTGGGCAAACCTACTCGAATCGAGTGTTCAAATGCACAACTAAGCTCAATATAAACAAGAGGCGAGACTTACCCCTTGGGAACCCAGTCGTGGACGCGGCGGATCTCCGGCCCGATGCCTGCCTCGCCAAATACTCCGGGGTCGCCGCTGCTCACCATTTCGCCCTAGGGTTCTTCCTCCTAGTTCAAATAGCTCCAGCAGCCCCCCACCTTTGAGCGCTCCGGCCGGGCGCACGGAAGGAGGCCGCGCCGCGAATCGAGCAGGTGGCGGGCACCCCACCCGTGGCATCGCAGGAAGGTGGTGGGCGTCACAATGAGTCGTGAAGCGTAGGCGCGGGGAGGTAGCGGCGGAGCAGGCCGTGCAACTGGTGGCGGGGCAGGTGCTGGCCGCGGCGCAGGTGGCGGCTGCGGCGGCGCAGGACAGCTGGCCGGGCGGATGGGTGTGAGCTAGAAAGATTTGGGGATTTAGTTGCAGGGGCCTACATGTCAGCTCCGGACCTATGTCCACGCGGTCCCACGTGTAAGCTTCGGACCCACAACTACTAACGCCGGCGGACGGAATGGACTCAAATATGGCCGTTTGGCCTCGTCGTAGTTGCTGTGCTCGGACTAGGGGCAAAACTGAGGATAATTTGCATCTGAGGGCAAAACTGAGCACATGGACACCACTGAGGGCAAAAGGATAATTAAGCCAATAATCTAGCCATCGGATCAGATCTGGCAGATGACAATCGCGTGCTAGGTGGGGCGAGACGGCGGCCAATTCCCGCGCGTGGGGGTCCTATCATTCTCTAAGATGGTGGATCATGATTTGGCAGTGATCCGCCTGGGTGGAGCGGCGGGTTCTTGAGGTGAGCGTGAGATTACCTTAATAATGGACGCGCGGCTACTCCGCGGCGGGGTCGCCCCTGTGGCTGCGGACGTGAGAGTCGATCTTGCACAACCCATTTGGGCTTTGGCGGATTCATGAGTCTGAGACGTGCCTATAGGCTGGCGCGGTGTTTGCCTAACGGCGCCGACTGCTAGGCACTGTGGTGGTGCCGTCACCCGTCCTGGCTATGACAGGCTAGATCGGGGCGGCGTTGGGGCCTGCAGCCGTGATGATAAGGTGGCGGTCCCCGTGCTCTTTTCGCATCACAGCAATGTCCTGCATGATCGATCTACCTCGATCTGGCCATCAACGTATTCCAGAACGGCCTCAGAAGACCTTGCTTAGGATATATGGATCGGTTAGATTCCGGTCTTGCACATCCATATCAGCCTATGAGGTCCTAACGGCATGGCCCGAAGCTCTGTCACAGCGGTGGAGAAGGTCATGGTGGCAGAGGTCGGAGGATCAGTTATAGAACGGAACCTTGGTGGCGATGGAGTCTGCCAAGTGTCAGATAACTCTCACGAGCGGCAGTGATAAGTGGGGCGGCAACACTGGCAGATTTCATTTTTGGTGGTACTATTCGGTACCAAGTCATGGCTTTGTTGGTGAAAACTTAAGGTCTGACCTTCATTGGTCATTGGTTGTGCCTGACGATTGCCTTGCTGAAGGAATTGTTTTGAGAGCGCAGACTTTCTCCAAGATGAAAATCTAAGACCTTGGATCAGGCAATCACGGTGCTTTTGGAGACCTTTTATGTTTTTCGTGTGGTGTATTACGCGTGGTGGTATGCTTGCTGCTGCTGAGGAGGCGATCACTGTGGCGGGACCTTTCTTTTTTATTTTCTCCTTTGGCTATGTGAATCCTAGATGTCTTCGTAACATCTTGTTGGTGCAGAGGCTGGGTGTAATTGGCATCTTCGCAATATATTCCCCTTTTAAAAAAACATACACACAAATGTTTGAATTTTTTATATGCCAGCAGGTTCACCTAAAGTTCAAAACCATTTTGATGAATAAATATGTGTTCTTAAGGAAAAATTTATAGTACCTAAAGAGTTAACTTTTAAGCATTGAACATCTTTGCAAGAATTTGTTACATTCGTTTTTTTTTCCTCTCTGAGATGTGCAGCTTTAAATTTAAGCATTGTGCAAATTAAAAATGCCAGTTTCAATCGACATTAGTTGTTTGTTTGTTTTCTTGTGCATGTGGGCATCATGGCATCAAGACGGCACAAGTGACAAGTCCTTGAACATTTTATTAGTACTACGCTCCCCTCTAACTGCTTTGCTAGCTACTGTCTTTTTTTGTTTCTTTGTTTAACAGAACTGTGGCAGGTTCCATTAATGGGTGTCTTAAGCCATCTTCTACTTCTCCAACCATTGTTTTTCTTTTCTTTCAATGATTGGGGTTAAAATGACTTGACCAACTGATACAAAGGTCCTTTAAAACGCCAACTAAGAATGGGCTTAGGAACCCTCTATTTAAACCACCCGAGACCTCAGCCAAAGCCACACATCACGCAAGATTAGAACAATGCTGGCTTCTCAGCTTCTAGAGCTCCTACCCCAACAATGGCAGCTTCTGCTAGTAATCCTCCCACTCGTTTCCCTGCTCTTCCTCCTACACAGGAGCCGGAACAGGTCCGGTAGCATTAGGCCGCCACCAGGGCCCTGGCAGCTGCCCATCCTCGGCAACCTGCACCAGATCGGCCCGCTGGCCCACCGGAGCCTGTTGGTGCTCTCAAAGCGGCACGGGCCTGTGATGATGCTGCGGCTGGGCATGGTCCAGACGGTGGTGCTGTCCTCGCCGGAGGCCGCACGCGAGGCTCTCAAGACCCACGACGTCGACTGCTCCGGCCGGTCCCCCTCGGCAGGGCCACGGTTGCTGTCATATGGTTACAAGGACGTCATCTTCTCCCCATACGGCGAGTATGTCCAGGAGATGCGCAAGCTTTTCATCCTTGAGCTGCTCAGCAGGCGCCGCGTGCAGGCCGCTTGCTACGCTCGCGATGCCCAGGTATATGTGTGGTTAGTTTTGTGAATGAATGAATAAATCTTATGAAGATCTTGTATTTGTCATCTACTTATCGCCCATGTGGGAGCGTGCACAAAAAATACTTCCAGATGAAACTATATAGACCGATCCTACATTTTCCATATGAACTTATGCATGATATAAAATTTGTCAGAAGTGTAATAGAAAAACAAGGACAGTTAGCTGGGTTACTCGCACACATATGTGCATCAAGAATTACTATATCGACACTAAGAAATTTTTGAGTGACTAAGAAATAAATAGTAACATAGACACTAATATTATGTGACTAGAAGTACTGTGTTTTTATATCCACCATCCAAACTATGTTGAATTCAAATACACCAGTGCTCATCTAAAAAAAAAGTTGTATGAAATGTTTTAAGAATTAAAACTAAGCCTTCCAGTCCTACCCATTCGAAAATCTACATACCATAATAATAGAAAACTGAAAATTATACAAATACCTTCTGGAGTTTATTACAATAAAAACTGTCCTAGATGTACACCGACAGTAGCTACTAAGAAACTTTTTCGGCTGAGAATACACCGACAGTTGTGCGATGGATTCATTTTTCCTTTTGACCATACAGCTTGAGCCCATTTGACAGAGTTCATGTGTGAGACATGCATCCTTGGTAGATATTTGTAAACTATGACAACTAAATGGAGAAAATAAACTAATCTCATGTTCAACCTAACAGCATAATTCACATCTGATGGTTAAGTACGGTTGCTTTCTTCAGATTTAATACTAGCCATAGTGCTATACATAGAGTTAGAGTTGTACCATGTAGAGAGAGGGTGTAGTCCATAACTAAACATAAATTATTAGTATATGGATAAGAGAATATTGAGAATTAATAGGGAACAACTGTGGTGCTCCTATTAATTTCTACATGTCAATGATTAGGTAGAAAAGCTGGTGAACAACCTCACCAGTATCGGGACAAAACTGGTGCCGGTTCCTGACTACATCTCTGCCACGTTGGATGGGATCTTTGGCTCTTTTGTTTTTGGGGGAAACCGCGCTGCAGAGAAATTCAAGGGGCAATTGGTCCCTGTGATGAACGAGGCCGTGGACATGCTGAGCAGCTTCTCTGCTGAGGACTTCTTCGCCAACGCCGCTGGCAGCCTCTTTGACCGTGTTACGGGCATCAAGGCCCGCCGACACAGGATCTTTAAGAAGCTCGATGGATTCTTTGAACAAGTCATCGAACATTACGTGATAAGATCTTGATGACAATTGTGGATCAGCACTTGTGGAAGAACTTATCGACTTATGGAAGAAGCGCAATAAGATCACTAAGGATCATGTCAAGGCTATCCTCATGGTAATAATAATTATCTCATTCTTTGTATAAGATGCATCATACAACTCCTTTTCAGAAAAAATAATTATTATTATTTGGTTCATATTCTTGTCCAACTAGTACTCAAATATATATAGTTCTCACGTGAATACATATGTTTCAGGACACTTTCGTCGCTGGCAATGATACTAGTGCAATAACAATAAACTGGGCAATGGCAGAGCTAATTCGGCACCCAAGGGTGCTTAAGAAGGTACAAAAAGAAATCAGAACTGCGGTAGGGAAGAAAGAGAGGGTGCAAAACGAAGACATGTCCAAGCTAAACTACTTAAGAATGGTTGTCAAGGAGACCCTACGGCTGCATACCCCGGCGGCTTTGCTGGTTCCAAGGGAGACCTTACGGAAGATTCAGATTACAGGATACTACATCCCAGCCAAGACAAGGGTTATCGTAAATGCATGGGCTATTGCCAGGGATCCCAATGTTTGGAAGGAGGCGGAGGAGTTTTACCCTGAACGTTTTGAGGACACGGATATAGACTTCAATGGGGCACATTTCGAGCTACTGCCCTTTGGTTCGGGACGGCGCATCTGCCCAGGAATGGACATGGGTGTGGCCAATGTAGAATTCATCCTGGCCAACATGCTTTACTGCTTCAACTGGGAGCTTCCACCTGGAATGAATATTGAGGATTTAAGCATGGAAGAAGAAGGGGCTCTGACCATTCGAAAGAAGACACCACTCATATTGGTGCCGACAAGGTACACTGCATATTAGTGATAAAACCAAATATGGTTGGAAATATGACTGGTCACTTCTTCATGTTTTGTCGTATGTGTCATTTGTTTTGTGTTCATTTGTTTACAATAAGTAAGTCTGTCCGTCCATGCTTTGCGGTTGTTACACTCCTCAATGTATTTTGTAACCTGCTATATCAGAAAATGGTACTAAAAGCAAAAAGAATACGGTGTTAGCCAGACGAAAAAATAAGCTAGAGTTGGTAGGAAAATTAAAGCATCATTAGGTTGATCCACCTCAATGCCAAACACAACTTAGGATGTGCCGCCTTTCATTCTTGTGATGATTGTATGTTCCTTGTGTTAATTAATGTAGTATAACCATATAACTCTAACCTACGCGTATTTGGATCTAAGATTTTAAGTGACAAGTTGGGTATGTGGTCTAACCTTGGGATTGAAGAACTTGGTACTCCCTTCATTTACTTATACAAGGCATTAAATTTTACATTGATACCTTTAATCTGAGTTTGTGGCCTTGTATATAAAAATGGAGGAGTACTTTGCTTCTTAAGTCTGCAATTACTTGAATGTTCAAGCTTTCTGAAAATGAACACTTGCCTATGTTTCTTTTACCGGTGCCTATCCAGTTTTCTTGTCACTTGGTGGGTGTGGGTGGGCGTTGTGGCGCTACATTTCAAAAGTATGTGCGCCAAGCAACAGGCTATTGGCTGCTGCCGCCGGCCCATCTGGACGCAGCAGCCCAAACTCCAAACATGTCAGGCCGCCCCATAGCCCATCGCACCCGACCATCTCACCGTCCCGGCGAGCAAAGCTGCCACCGGAACAGTCGAAGGCTGCCACCTCGGAGTCTGCGCACACTCCCTGAGAAAGCGTGCTGTTCAGGGACATCGTACTCGCCACGAGAGGAGCACGCCTAGCCGCTGCCGTCCGCCGAGGCAAGCTTTGGGGAAGAGAGGTTGAGGAAGGTGCGCGCGGCGGTGGCTAGGCTACTGGGCCTTTGGGGAAGAAGCTCCCTACATGTTTTTTTTTTCAGAATGGCTAATGAGCGTTCAGAACCAAGCCATACTGTTGGCGCCGCCTCCATGCGCAGCGCCGCTTCTTCTTCCTTGTGCTGCCTCCCGTAACTCTCTTCTCTCATGGTTTCTCTCAAGAACACAAGAACCCACGGACACACAATCAAGGAAGAAGGCCATCGGCTTTGCCTAGAACACTCTTCCTTGATGAACACCCTTTCTCATTCATCTGATCACCTTAAATACCAATACAGGAAGACCCACACACGCACTGGCCAGCCGCCACACTCGGCTGCTAACCGCACGACCTCCATGCACTAAGTAATCCTATCAACATGCACGTACTAACAGGCCTTATCCTACTCCTAGCTAGAATCATTCCAGCAGCCACAAGACTCGGCTAACCGCTAACAACTTATGCATGCAGCCTAATCACTACAACTCAATCTGCACGTAGAGGCCAAAGGACTAGACCAACTCAATGTGCACGTAGAGGCCCACGCTCCAGCCTTCGTCGCACTTGCCGCATCACACGGCCACGCTGCCGCTGCGTCCTGCCCGCACCCGACGCGTCCGACCGCATCAGTGCATCTCGCACGTCCCGCGCGAGCCCAACGAGCCCGACCGCACCAGACGCCGTGACTTATTCCAACACATACATACCCTATGCTTTGTCCCATCAATAGTGACAGGATGTACACCCTTGCTTCGAGATGAGTTTTCAGCGATGTCTCAGCGTTGTATCAACTGCAAGTTGTTCTGTCTTTGCTTTCCATGGACAAGTACCGTAGTTGCTTCAGTTTTCCTTTCTGGTGCGTGCTCCTCGGTTATCTTGTTCTTGTTTGCCGGCTACCATATTTATTCCTGATTTCCCACAGATACTATTACTAGTAGCTCGGTGATATTTTTAACAATCATCTCCTATCAAATTCTAGTATGGATTACCATTTTGCCGTCGGATCAATGTATTCAGCTTGCCGGGCCTTTCTGCCATCGAAGCCAGGCAGCCCCATCCTCCTACACACACCCAATATGCGTCCACCGCTAAGCCTCGGTTGCGCCACATCGCCGAGACCTACCGCCGCCGATGTGGTAGATGGAACATCTCTCCTACTTAAGTCCTCGCCAACAAGCACCTGCTTCGTAACGATGCCCCCCAATAGGGATAATGGCTCCGAAGGCACCGCCACAAATCCATCATCTGACCTCGGTGACCCGGATCTATGGTTTCCCACGGAGCAGGCCAAACAAAGTGGCGACGAATGCAACTGATGATGCCTTCACAAGGAGACGACGCCCAAGACACTGCCATCGTCGGTCATGACCGAAGTCGAAGAGGTTTTCACTGGCAATCGCGCCACTCCGAATCAACATTTGACCGGATCCATGCTGAGCCACACCGTGATACCACGCGTAGCCGCCGGAACACCGACTAGGAACCAACATTCCTCGCCAACCCCTGTACACGCCGTCGGCCGACAACGGGCCACAGTGATGACGGATCTGGGTGTCTGGACCAGATCTACTGCACAAGGCTACCTACCATTGCCAGGGAAGCACGCGAGCTCCGCGGACAATAGAGGCAAGTGTTGTCGCTTCACGACTAGGAATGCTGCCCTGGCCGATGCGCGCGTCCTTCCCTGGCCCCGCCCCAGTAGATCCAGTGGTCGCCGCCGCATCCAGTGCCCAGGCCCCTACGATGTTGTGCCTACCGCCAACACGGCCTATGCCAGCCGCAGCGACGTAGGAGGAGTAAGCGATGGATTGCGGCTCTTGGTGGCGCTAGGGTTAGCCCTTGGCGTACCCCGGAGAGGTGACAAGAGGGGATAGGCTTCTTGTTCTAAGAGGTCGGAGAGCTCCTGCATCTGAAAGTCTGAAACCCATAATATCTCGAAAACAACTCATGGTTCTAGTACGCAGATAGCTAACTTTCACGCACCCCTATTAATGGCTAGTTCTTTGGTGATATTCCAGTCCATCAGATGTCCCTTTATAGACTTCTTCCAGGTCAAGTTTGGTCTACCCCGACCTCTTTTGACATTATCAACACCCTGTAGCCATCCCCTAAGCGTTGGACCTTCTTGAAGCTTGCGTTGTATATGCCCAAACCACCTCAGACGACGTTGGACAAGCTTCTCTTAAATTGATGGTACCCAACTCTATCATATATATCATCATTTCAGATCCGATATTTCTTGTGTGGCAACACATCCATCTCAACGAAGCGCATCTACGTTACACCTAACTGTTGAACATGTCGCTTTGTAGTCGGTCAACACACTGTGTCATACAACATTGCAAGTCAAATTGCCATCCTATAGAACCTGCTATAGAAAGTTGATGTACAACAACAACAACAACAACAACAACAACAACAACAACAAAACTGCGAGGACCACCTATTTTTTTTTAAGAACCAACGAACAAAAGCAATTCAAATAAAACAGAAGAAACTACTTGTGCGCATGGAGTAACATGGAGAAGTCCCGTTGCATCGGTAGGGAGTGGTGTGAGGGCCAAGAGGGGTTTGTGCCTATGCACGGGGAGCTGAGTAGACGCGGCTTGCTTCCTAATAGGAAGGACATAATTGCATAATGATTACATTTTCGACGAGTAAGATAAGCTTAGAGACCTGTGGGTTTTCCGGCCACACAGCTGGAGAATAGTACTCCCTCCGTTCTTAAATACTTCACCCGTTTCAAAATTAATGTCTTGACTTTGTACTAAATTTAGTGCAAAGTTGTACTGAAGTTAACACGTCAAAGTTATACTAAAGTTAACACACTTATTTTGGGAGGAAGGGGTATAAGCTTTTTTAGCAATTTCAATATGGACTACATACCAAGCAAAATAAATGAATCTACACTCTAAAATGTGTATATATACGTCCATATGTTGTCCGTATTGGTATCTCTAGAAAGTTTAGGCTTATATTTAGGAACGGAGGGAGTAATACCTATCAACTCTGTTAACTTCAGCGAACGAACCTGTGGTTGGAATGGTTAGGTGGACAGTGGTATCCCCAGCCCATCAGGGTTCAAATCCCTGGGAGGAGACGTTCCCATCGACTACTAGGCGCCTACGGTGACTTTGTAAAATCTCAAAATGATATGCCGGTTCAGTCTCTCGGAGGTGCTTATAGGGGTAGGGTGCGCGTGTGTGCGTTTATAGGGGTGAGTGTATGCACATTTATATGAGCGCTTGCGCCTGTACTGTGTTTAAAAGAAAAAACTGTTAACTTTAACAACAGCCATTATTTTGTTTCCGCGCCTGTCACACCTGGGACCCATTCTCATGTGGTGATTCAAAACTAACAATAAACCCGATGACATGCCACTGGTGGTCTCATGCACGCGTAACGCGCCTCACAATCGTCTCATCTGCTTTACGTTCACACCCTTCTCCATTGTGCAACTCATCTAACCTATTTACCAGTATTTGTTTTCTGATTTTACATACTGATGTCTAGCACTATCTTCCCAGAAGTTGGTGGTGAGGCAGAATGGAAGGATAGTGGCAGTGTAAGTGTTTACTCTTTGAGTGGAATAGGGAGCTCGAATGATATAGATATACATTTGCCCAAAGACCAGAACTTCAGAACTGCATCTAAGTAATACGGATTTCATAATTTAGTTTGATCGTAAACCATTGCCATAATAACCTGCACAAATGTGCAGTCCATTTTGGTCACATAACCATTGCTCCTAGCTAGGCATGTCAACGGGCATTTGGTGCATCTATATTCTTCATAAAAAAATACAGTTTGAGTGACAACAAATCTGCCTACATGAAATTGATTTTGTCCGCCTGTATATTTGTGAAATCTTTTATTGGTTTCAGGACGAGTGCAAGGATTCTTGTTCCCACAGGTCAGGTGGTTTTTGATGTTACTCCGAGTAACCACACCATCTATACCTCAAATTTCAATCATTAACATTTTGGAGGAAATTTTAATTATCTAGATCGATCGACAAAAACTGAATCCACGGTGGCACATCACAAGCCGTCCTGTCATGCCAGAGAGAATAGTGAACCAACCTCATGTGTCACTGATGTCTGGGACCCTGTCGTCATTACCTGCCTTTCTGGACCTCCCTTCTTCCCCTCGTCCCTGCCCGGGGCCGTAGGCATGCCGTGCTGACGCCCATCATGTGGCCTCCCAGCCGCGCCTCATGTGGACCAATGGTCGTCGCCAATGTCAAGTTCGAGGAGGGAGGGAGGGGAGGTGCCTATCTAGGTTGACTGCGAGAATCGCTTCCTGCACTACTAGAAATCCCCATATTTCCGACGGTGAAATCTAATAGCCGACGGACCGTCGGGTATTACAGTAATAGCCGACGGTAGTTATAATGGCCGACGGTTACTATCAACTCACGAGTATTACCACTAATACCCGACGGTATACTAGAATGCCCGGAAGTGAAAATTCACCCCTCGGATATCCAACTTAATGCCCGACGGTTCATCTTAAAGCCCGACGGTTTTTCCTACACCCACGGGGATTACATGTAATGCGTGACGGGTTTCCCTACACCCTTGGGGATTACATGTAATGCCCGACGGTTAATTGTAATGCCCGACGATTTTTGGTACACCCTCGGGGATTACATGTAATGACCGACGGTTTTTGCCACACCCACGGGGATTACATATAATGCCCGACGGTAAAATTTAATAGCGGAAGGTGAAAACAAAACTCTCACCTATGAGAGGACATGGCCAGCGGTAGATATATGCCTCTTGGTTATTTGAGAAAATACCCGACGGTGTATAGTGATAGCCGGTGTTTGACTTTCCCTCTCGATGATATGTTTCAATGGACAACATATGTAGAATGACCAATGTTATATTCCAAATAATTCAGTATAAGAAGATGGCAAGAACTAACATCTAGCATTGCTATTGTAAGCGAGTGCATTATGTTCTATATAGGATGCTTAAAAAAATGTGCACAGGATCATACAAATATGATGTTTTAAAAAATTGCACTTACAAAAGTACTAGTTTGCTAATTTCTTGGTCATGTACTTCTGTAACTTGCCTTGTACGTATCTTTAGTTTTTCTAATAAATGCGACTTCGTCTAGAAGGACCCGACCTTCATGTATATTATTAATTAAATGCAAATGTGTCGTGAAGTATTAATTACATCTTGAATTATAACGAGGATGAGTGTTGTATTTTAAAATTAAGAAAGTGGAATGCTATGCATATGATCCTATACGTACATAGGATCCTTTTTGTTCGAAACAGTGTGACCATTCTTTTTCCTCCCAACCAAGAAAGTAAAAGGGAGGCATCACCCTTTCTACAAAGAGTCTGCCACATGGAGCCACAGAGGCCTTACCGTTTCAAAGTACAATATGAACCTGTTCGTAGTTTTCATCACCATTTTAGGTCCTTAGTAAACATGTATGGCTGGTCATGAAGTACTAGTACTATCGTGACTTACAAGCCCGAGTTCCGTATTTCAAAACTAAAAAAAGAGTCATTATATATATACATATGATTCTTTACGTACAATCCTTATCAGACACCACAAACACAACAAATCAACCATTAAGCGGTGGTCATTCTTTCTTCCTCGGGAAGAAGAAGGGCGATCTCGCCAGCGTCTCTTCCAAGGAGAGTTCCTTCAATCGCCGCCGTCCTTCGGCGGCTCCTCTGCGCCGACGACCTCGATCGTCGGTTGTAGGGGGGTCGCCGGATGTGTGTGTGTGTGTGTGTGTGTGTGTGTGTGTGTGTGTGTGTGTGGATAGTTTTAGGCTAAAATAGCTTTGGTTTTAGGTTGCTCATCATCTTGGTTTCGGCGGCGGCGATGACGGCGCTGAATAAAGATTCTTCAGATCCTTCCCCGACAAGTCGATCGGCCCTATGGTTAGGGGTGGTTTTGAAAACCAGCCTGTTCAAGCAAGGTTGGTGTGGCGGCGGCATCCTCGTGGTGGACATGTGTCCGCCGGCGTCTGCCTCAACATCGGCGCGGAGCTTGGGAAGTACGTAGTCCAGGAGCGGATGTAGATTGTGGACTGCATTGACGACATTTTGGTGAGCCACTTTGAAGGTCCACAAAGCTTCATATCAGCGATGGAGCCGCGTCGAGCTTGCATGAGGAGGTGATCCGTCGTTCTTCTCTTCGGTGGCTGCTGTGGTCGTGCTGGGGGCAGGTGTGACGGAGCGTTGGTGTCTAGCTCAGAGATGTTTTGCTATCTTTTCAGTTTTGTCATGTCGATTCTTACGTGGCTTGTACTTTGATCTTTATGATATGAATAAGACACATATTACCATGCAAAAGAAAAAAAAGGTACGCGGTGGAACCAAATACAACACACCAATGGATCATCCAAGGTATTATGGCCATTTTTCGCAAAAAAAAGGTATTATGATCATGCCAAGAATCGTGTATGTGCCATGTCAAAAAAAAGGAATCGTGTATGTGCCATGTCAAAGAAAAGGAATCGTGTATGTGCCAAACGAACTGTGAGAAATCTAAGAATAAAAATAGGATTTAAAAAAACAGATGGCCCAAAAAATAAAAGTTATTGTACTCCTATATGATTTCATACGTACTAATAATTTATTAATAACACGTGTACAAAAAGAAAGTGCAACGCATGGTTTGAACCCAAGACCAAACAGGCTAGCCTAGCGTACCTATACCAGGTGGACATGAGACAATTTGTGACATATGCCTCCTCAGATATTATCTATACTAGACCTTCTCAAAGCGCCGTTGACCAGCCCCGCCGCTTATATCCCCTCAGTCCTGCGGCTCACATTCACCTCTCTCTCAACGCCGGTCGCCGCCTAGATGTGTCGCCTGACTTGCCACCGTCCTCCACTCTCGTCTCAGATTTGACCCCAAAGTCAAGCGGCAGGCAGCAGCAGCAGGTTCCTGTGTCGCCATGAGATGGATGGGGAAGCGGGGGTTGGATGGGGAGAGCCCGCACTGGCCGAGAAGACGGACGAGAACTGGCGGCCCCGGAGCTACCTCGCTGCCGCGTCCAGTTCGACCCTGCCTCCTACAAGCACGGCGACTTCTTCGACACCGTCTGGGCGGGCCACGACCTAACCACGCCCAATCTCTTCAGGTCAGTACAGTCTATGTTTTTAAGGCGGTAAGGCGAGGCGAGGCGCTGGGGGGCGCCTCACTGCCTAAGCGCTGAGGCATAAGGCGAGGCGACGCCTTAGAGACTTGTAAGCAACAGAATTAAGTAGAATTTGGTAGGCATTAAGCAACTAGGCATACAGCCATACACACCTTGCAACTGATTGTTGTAGAGCCCCCATCCTCTTTGCACTTGCTTTTCTCCCCAACAGAATTCTGCATCAACATGAAGTCATGAACAAATATGTTAGAATAATGTATCACTTACCAGTGCACATTCCACAAAAAATAGAAATAAAAGTGAGGCAGCGAACAAAAGTGGAAAGAAAGATAGCAAGTATGAGTGCAACTGCAATCTGCAATGCATGGCATATTACATAACCATTAACCAATTCAAATGACACAAGTCCAGTAGTCCACATAAGACATACAGAATAATAGATAATTCCAGCATAGCAAAAGGGATAAAGGTGGCCAGCTCAGCTCTCTCATGTCTCTCCACTCTCAAAGACTCAATCAAAAGTCATCATCATCAAACTCATTGGCATTGGTGTTGTCTTCACCATCTTGGTCAACATTAGTTGGCTCTTGATCGTCATTGCTCACATCATCATCATCCTCAACGTAGTCTGAATCCTCCCCCTCCGCATTGGGCATACTGTTGCTCTTGCTTGTTGTTGCTGTACTGCAGAGGAGGAGGAGCTGCTGGACAGGAGGATGAGGAGGAGCTGCTGGACAGGAGGAAGAGGAGGAGGAGCTGCTGGACAGGAGGAAGAGGAGGAGCTGCTGGACAGGAGGAACCGTTGGAGAGGAGGGGGAGGAGCTGCTGGAGAGGAGGAGGAACCAGATCTGCTGGAGAGGAGCCACTGAAGAGAAGGAGGGGGAGGAGTGTGTGGATTGGGGGTTGTTTCTCTCTCTCTCTCTCTCTTTCTCCCCTCTTACCTGTTGGCGCCAACATGATTCCAGTTTCCCGCCTAAAACAGCTCCCCTGCCTGCCTGGCAAGCTAAGGCGTCCAAAATGGACTAAGGCAACGCCTCGGACGCCTAGGCAAACACCTCGGACGCCTTATAGCTTAAGGCGGACGCCTTAGACACCCACCTAAGGCGAGGTGGACGCCTTGCCCTCGCAGGGCGCCCTGACGCCTAAGCGTCGCCTAGGCGACGCCTTAGGGACGCCTTGAAAACAGAGAGTACAGTACAGTACAGTAGGCAATTTGGGCTTTTTTTGTGAAACTGAAATTGAGGAAATTTTGACACAAATACATGTGGAGACTGAGTTGTTTGGTCAATTAGTTAATCAGCACGTACACTAGAGACAATTTGTTGCAACATTGACACGATTATGTGATGTAGAGATAATGAGATATGCTCATGTTCTATTGCTACTCGAACCCTGATATTTACCGTGTTTTGCGTGGGTTAATATAATTGAGTATGCTGAATCCGTTGAGGAGGCCTCGTGGTTATCTATTTTTTTCACGTTTCTCGCGTAGTGGTTGGTGCCCACCTCGCAACCGTGGACTCTTGTTACCGAATTATTTGGCGATCTGGCGCTGATTTCTTGGCGCGGCCAGCAAAAAATTCTCCCACGCCGGCGCACCACGCACCAAATCAGGTCCTGAACTAACCGCCATAGTCTCCTGGTCCTCTTTGAAAACAAACACATCCTCGTTATCCAAACCAATCTAGCTCGAGGGGTGCCCGGCGTCCCTCTGCTTCCACTCCGATGGGTGGTCAGGGGTTCCTCTGCTTCCTCTGTGATGGCCGATCAATCGGCACGCGATGATCACAGTGGGGCGCCACGGTATCATTCTCTTCTCCCTCCTCATTCCCCTCTCTCCTGGTCTCTATCACACCCCCTTAAGTACTCTTCTTCCTTCCTGACTTGCGTGATTGTGCTGATTGTCCATTATTTCTACATTGCAATTTTCTTTTTGCACGATGCATCAGTATTGGTTTGTTGGCAGTTCATAATTTTAAGTTGGCAAGTTTTCTTGTTGTACGAGTTGATCTTGTTTTCTTTCTTTTCTTTCTATACTATGTTAGCCGTGAACTAATTTTGTAAGAAACAGACAGAATACTTGTAGAACCTTAAATCTAGGATTTAGCTGGTATTCTCACAAAAAGGTTATGTTTTATGTGTTTACTACAGTAGCAACTTTAAGGTGGTTTCACCCGTTTTTAGTACAACTCGCCTGGTGCTGCAGTACATAATTTATTTTTCAGTTAATTATACTATAATCTATCATATGACTCCACTTTCTTTCTGATTCACATCACAATTAGATAGTACGCTGCATGAAAAAGTAACTCATCTCCAACTAGTATGTGCTTCTGATGGCCATTAATAACCTGAACAGTTCCCTCAGTTTCTGGTTTAGAAAGTTGAAATAGGTATTAATAAACTTGCACATTAGTTAGCTTATTTGGATAGAGCTCCTAATGACCATCTTGTTAGTTATGGCCAATGTAGGCCAAATATAGAATTGTTTGATTGATGTTCTCACTGTTACTATATAATATTTTGTAGCAATGTAGATGTCGACCGTAGTTGGATGTACAAAGAGAGACGAGGGAAGTTGATCAGTGATGCTTGGCAACATGGAGTAGATAATTTTCTAGATCATGCATTCTCATTGCCTGATGCTGCCGTAGACGGGGAATCCCGTTGTCCTTGCAGCAAGTGCTTTTGCGGTCATAAGTACACAAGGGATGTCATGACCACACACTTGTGCAGCAATGGGTTCATGTTAGGATATGAGAGATGGACTAGCCACGGGGAGTCTGATGCGCCTGAAAATGTAGAGCATGATAACGTGGGGGACGGAGATAGAATGAATGACATGCTAGTTGATGCAATTGTTGCTGAAGGAGTTTCTAAAGGTGATGAGCCAACAAAAGCTGCCAAAAAATTCTATGAAATGTTGATGGAAGCCGACAAAGATTTGCATGAGAAGACCACACAATCACGTCTATCCATTGTAGGAAGGCTAATGACTATTAAAACACAACATAATCTGTCAGAAGCTTGTTACAATGAGATGATGACTCTTATACATGACATTGTTGGGGACGATGCTGCAAAAGATCTCCCAGCAAACTTCCATAGGTCCAAGAAGCTTGTGCATAGTCTAGCAATGCCTTGCGTCAAAATTCATGCATGCCCCAATAGTTGTATGATTTACTATAAAGAGAATGAAAATAAAGAAAAATGCACTATCTGCAAAGAACCTAGATATGAGGAAACAACCGCAGGAAATAAATCTACGAAGATACCAAGAAAAGTTCTGCGCTATCTCCCAATTACTCCTAGGCTACAACGCTTGTACATGTCACAAAGCATTGCCAAGCACATGGACTATCACGCAAGGCCTCGTGACAGTGATGAAGTAATGGTTCACCCTTCTCATGGTGAAGCTTGGAAGGAATTTAATAAGGAATTTAAAAAATTTGCTGAGGAAGTAAGGAATATAAGGCTATGTCTAGCGACTGATGGCTTCACACCTTTTGGTATTAAAGCAGCCTCCTACTCGTGTTGGCCAGTATTTGTTGTACCTTATAATCTTCCACCAGAAATGTGCATGAAGCAGAGTAACCTGATCCTTGCACTAGTTATTCCCGGTCCAGATCATCCAGGAAAGAACCTAAACGTTTTTATGCAGCCTCTAGTTGACGAACTTGATGATTTGTGGAGAAATGGTGTAGAAACTTATGATAGTTATCGAAAGCAAAATTTCACCTTAAAGGCAGCTTTGCTTTGGACTATTCACGACTTTCCAGCTTATGGATTAGTAGCATGCTGGAGCACCCATGGAAAGCTTGCTTTCCCTATATGTGGATCTGACATAAAGACATTCTCATTGAAGAATGGTAGAAAGCCGTGCTGGTTTGACTGCCACAGGAGATTCCTTCCCACTAACCATGCATTTCGTAGGAGTGTGAAATGTTTTCGCAAGAAAAAAACAGTTCTAAATCCTCCACCAAAGCCCTTGTCCGGAGAAGAGGTGTATGAACAACTCAAAATTCTTGTTCATGATGAAACTGGCAAGAGTAAATTTGAGGGGTTTGGGAAGGAGCACAATTGGATCGCTATAAGTGGTTTGTGGCAACTAGAGTATTTTTCAGAAATTGCTGCTTCGCCATAACATTGATGTAATGCACAATGAGAAAAATGTATCTGAGGCTATTCTGAACACATGCCTTGATATTCCTGAGAAAACTAAGGATAACAACAAAGCACGCCTTGATGTTGCGTTATATTGTGATCGACCAAAGCTACACCTAAACAAGAATTCAAAGGGTGTGTGGAAGAAACCTAGAGCGAAATATTGTGTCAGCAAGGACGATAAAATGACCATCCTTAAGTGGTTTAAAGAAGTGAAGTTTTCTGATGGGTTTGCTGCTAATTTGAGTAAAACTGTGAACTTACATCAAAAAAAATTTATTGGGCTGAAAAGCCATGACTACCACATCATCATGGAGCGCCTCCTGCCAGTTGCCCTACGAGGCTTCATCCCGGAACCTGAATGGAAGGTCATAGCAGAGCTAAGTTTTTTTTATCGGCAACTGTGTGCCAAAGAAATTGCTCCTAAACGGATGCGTGAACTTGAGGACGAGGTTCCTGTTCTATTATGCAAGCTTGAGAAAATGTTCCCACCAGGCTTCTTCAATGTAATGCAACACCTGATAGTGCATCTCCCATATGAGGCAAGGGTTGGCGGGCCTGTGGCATATTGTTGGATGTATGTTTTTGAGAGGTATGCTAGACTATATACCTTTAAGTTGTACATCCTGTTTTAATCTATTTATATCTTGTATCACTGAAACTAAGGAAGCTTTAATTTCTGCAAAGAAAGTTGACTTTGGTACCGATGTTGGTTGGCGTCTACTATGTGAGCATTGGAGTGGTGCTGAATTTAGAGGGTTATCCTTAAGAAACAAGAGGAACAGACTTGCTAATGGGGATACAGTCTTCCATTGCAGCGGTGCGAGAAATGTTGTCGCCACACGTCAATTCCTGGTACTCTATCTTCGTCAAGCATCTTTCTTCTTATGTTTAACAGGAAAGTTTCATTTACATTGGATGATGTTTCACACTCTTGAAATGCAGACACTCAAAACAGGGAAAGACCCTGGAATTTCCGGTGCTTGGCTTCACACGCACAATTTGCATCGAGGGACCGAAGAAGAGAAGATTTGCAGTCAAAGAACTGCCAATCATTGGGTTAGTGAAATCTTGCGACTTAGCTCATTTTAATCATCATGAAAACTATTTGCACAACACTTTAGTTTACATTAATTTTTTATTTGAAAAGGAGGATTTTGATAAGGCAATGAAAAATGCTCATGGAGAAAATTGGGAAGAGGAGCACCCAGATTTAGATGGACAAATCATCTATGAAGCAGCAGGTAGAATGCCACATGGCAGGCTGGGAATTGCTAATGAGTTATTTAGCAAAGCAGAGAAGGCGAAGTTTAAGTCTAAAAGGGTGATGGCCTCACAACCGGTGCGGTCTGCTAGGGAAGACCGTCTGGAAAGAGAGAACAAACATTTGAAGCAGGAGAACAAGCGTCTTCGAGGCATTGAGCTTGTTGTGCAGGTAATCTTTCCTTCTCTTATAAATTGGAGTCTGAGTGGATAGGGTTGTGCTGACATGCTGATGTTTATAGTCATTGGCTGAGAAAGGAGGAGTGGACTTTGATGGCATAATGCAATCAGCTGCGGCAGACTTGGTAAGTTTAACCCATCTCGATGGTAGGCTTGCAGCAATGGAACTATTAAGTGATGTGTCTTTTGTGTATGATACACAGTCTGCATCAGATTCGGAAGGCGGAATTCGTAGGGGACGAGGTGGTGTGCATCAAAGCGAACCTGAAAAGGTTAGTTCATTGTTGTCGTGCCTACAAGTCTGCGGATGACCTCTCCCTTGTTCCACCGATTTTGTTTTCTCTTTGCACATTAACACATTCAGACGATATCAAGAAAGAATTTGTGTGTGCAAGTTAGGTGCAGGATTATGGGTCATGGATAGTAGTAGCGGAGACAGCAGATCCTTCATATGTTTTAATTGCAGATTTGTGAAAATAAATGCATGGTTAACTATATGGGCACATTCCTCTAAAGGATTATATCACCCAAGAGAAATGACTGCTAATGCATATAAATACTTGATGGTTGATAGAACAAGTTTATCTGCACATATATGAAAAAATGCAGTGAAGACCGCCCTTGATAGCCTACAATTGCCATGGTTGTTTCTCTGTACATATGCCTTGTTTGCTTGTTTCTGTATACATATGCCTTGTTTGCGTGCATATCTAAATTTGCTCTCATTTCTTATGCGCAAAACTAGATAAATTGAAGCATGTTAATTCGAAAATCATCAATAGGCAAACATATGACAGTATGAACAATAGTTTATTTGAACTTAATGTAGAATATATTCAGGGAAAGAATTAGTACACAGGAAAGGCTTTAGCTAACCATCCCGAATATTTTTCTTAGGAATACTCTTCCTTTTTACCTAAGCATGGTTGGACCATGTTTGTTGAACCCTCTGTACAGACGCATTTCAATTAGAATACTCACATGCAGCTAGTATATGCTTTTGGTTGTTGTTTGAAACAAGATCACATGCACATATGTACAAATGTACTTTACAAACTTGAGCTAAACCGACGCTTGCTATCTCTTAAAGATCAGCCATACACGCTCATGATCATTCTAAATTGCTAGTTTCAGGATTCCAATTAGCTCTATGCTAGGTACTATATGTGAAGTATAAGAACAAAAATCATGTTATAAATATTTATGTGCAGTATAATCTATAACATTGTTGGTGTAAATTTTATGTGAGCTTTTGCCATTAAATTATTTGAATGGAAAATTATATTAACCTCTTATTGAATATGTCATTCTTAATTAGTTATATGCTCGAACTGGCCAATAGTGTTTTGTTAGTTTACTTGTTCGGCTGTGTCATAAGACTGCAAATGTAAACACTGCTGATAGTTGGGTTGCCGATAGATATCCACTGTACTTGGACAGTGCCCTCCTGCTGATTCATGTTTCCTATGAAAATCTCATGTGAAGGATCAAAAGGAAAATCGGCAATCATATTGTTACATAGTCATACTATTAAATAGCAGCTAGCAGCTTACCTGTCAATTAGAAAAAATATGTTTGGTCCCAGTAGGTCACTTGAATTTTAGCTAAATTATACTGACAACTAGTTTTATCATTACTTAGGGAATGGGAAGCAGGACTGGAGGCAGTACCAGTCATGGAACTGATGATGAGGATGACTACTATGGCAGCAAGGTTGATGATGACTATGGCGAGGGTGATCTATATGGTGATGAGCCATATGATTACTATGGCGGTGAGGGATATAATGACTATGACGATGAGGAATATAATGAGTATGGCAATGATAATGATGATTGGCCATAAAAGTCTAGTGATCTTCTAGTCATGCCAAAATCAAGTTATGTTAGATGTTTGAAATACTTTATCTTATGGACCAATTTGTCTTAGTGGACAATTTATCTTCGCAAAATGTGAAATATCTCAGTTATTATTTTGTTCTGAATTCGACATTTGATACTTATGGTTAATGCCATTCGGATGCAACTCAATACCTTGTGCTTGTGTATGAGATGTATTTGAAATGCCAATATTCTGAAATATTGCTATCGTACGTGTAAACACCCCTCGGTGAAAGCAATATATGAGGGGTGAGTAATGCCCTAAGGTGGCACAAATGTCTCGGTTACACAGTATGCCATGGGGGACTTTAGACCGTTGGTGAATTCAAAAATTGACGGTGATTGCTCACCCCTCGACTAACAGGTCTCTTGAAGGGTTGTATGCACCGTCGGCCATCTAAGTAGCTGACGGTTTGGTTCTCCGCATGGGTATAACTAAGTCCTATGGGTCGAATGTACCGTCAACTATTATGAAAACCGAGGAGAATCAATAACCGTCGGACAATAAATGCCCGACCAGGAACCGTCGGATATAAATGTCGTCGGGCTAAGGTGAGCCAACACGTCACAATAACATGCCCGACGGCTCACCGTCGGCTTACTACCGTAGGTGACAAAATTATCCGACCGTACCGTCGGCCATTACTCTAATGGCCGACGAAGCAAGACCGACGGGAGATGGCCGACAGTGTACCGTCGGTTTTAGTAATAGTTGACGGTGATAAAAAATATCCGATGGTGATTGGACCCTCGGTTATAATGAAATATCTAGTAGTGCTGGTAATTAATGTTTGTTCACATTTGCTTCGGTACAACCCCTAAACACATTGACCGCTGAGATCTCTTTATGCCCCTTAATAATAAATGGTACGATAGTCTTTACACCCGTGCCGATAAGCGGCGCCCTTAGCAGTTTTTCACTTTCTTTTTTTAGAAAATAGTGCAGGTAATGTGAATTAAGCTCAAGACATCTTGATCTAAGGAGGACCACCCTAACCAACTAGGACATCCAATGCTTTTGTGTACTTATTTCTTTTTTTTTTGGACATACTTGAGTTCGCAGCTGGGCCGGCCCATTGTTGAATCGGCCATTTTATCACTATTTCTTTTTTATTTTCTCTATTCATTTTTTAGTTTCTTTTTCCTTTTTAAAAAAATGTTCAAATTTTGTTAATAAAGTAAAAATCAATACATTTAAAAGAATTTATATATGTTAGAAAACAGTTTGTTTCTTCCAAAATTTCTCAAATATCATAACACAAACATATTTTACAAAGAGCGAACAAAATTTTGAACATAGACATTTTTTGAAAAAAAAACCGGAAACCATGAACAAAAATATGAAACCAAATTATTTTGAATTTCCGCGAACATTTTTTGTATTTGTGCAGGAAAAAATTGAATATGGGATTATTGTCTAAATTCCAAATAAATTTTGAAAGCACGAACATCATTTGAAAATGCAGAATTCCCGAAATCACAAAAACTTTGCATGGTACCTAGGAATTGTGTTACAAGGTCCTAGAATTTTTTTGGTCCATTACAAAGTGTCGAAAAAAGGTACTCTGAGACAGAAGCTTCCGCCCAACCCAAACACCCTATCCGATACTTTTTCCCATTTAAATTCGAGAACATTTTTTAAAATTCACAAACTTTGCTTTCAAATTCAAGAAACTTTTTCCATTTAAATTCGTGAAAATTTAAATTCGTTAACTTTGTTTTCAAATTCATAATCATTCTTTTGAAAAATTGTTGACATTTTTTCAAATGTTGAAAATTTGGGCCGGCCCAGTACGCAGCCACCGGAAACGATGCTGGCTTCCGGTTGGGCAACGCCTGAGTGTATTTGTTTCTAATCTATTTTTAAGATTTTTTTCGATAATTTCATTTGTTTTGCTTTCTGAACTTTATTATTCATCTCGAAACCTGTTTTATAATTTGAAATAATTTTGCAATACCAAATAAAATTATTTTTGAAATTTTTTCTAGAATTTAGAAAAGTGCTCCCATTTTGAAACTTTTGTTCATTTAATTTGAAAATATGTTTTTGTTTTAATGTTTATATAAATATAAAAATGTATTTGTTATGCAATTTGTGTACAACATCAATATTACGGAATTTCTTTATAATTCTGGAAAATAGTGGTCATGTTTATAAAATTTTCATACGCTATTTGAAATTCCAAAATTGTTAACTAATTTCAAGAAATAATTCGGATGTAAGAAAATGTTCATCTTGATTGATAATGATAGAAATGATATGAATGAAATGACATAAAGTTTTGCCAGCCTTTGGGCATGCTCATGGCAGGCCTCCATGCAAAATTTGTAGGAATTCGGACACTGAGTGCATGCCGCGTCATATCCGGCATGTGTTTTTTGTTTTTTCACCGAGAAAACCTTAGAATAAAATATCAAAACTCAATGAAATTTATCATGGATGTTTGGCATGGTCATGCTAGTGTATGGGAAAAAACTTTGTCCTTTATATTGATGTGAGCATTTTTTTGAAAAATAAAAAGAACAAAAAGGGGAAAACAAAAAACAACAAGAATGAAACGGAAACAAAAAATGAATGATAAACCAATCACTGATTGATATATTTTCATTTTAATTTTTATATTTAATAGATGTTCAGAAATTTTAAAAGTGTTTAATTTTTTTATGTGAGCATGTTTCTATTTAACCGAAATATAAGCAAATATTTTTGTTAAACAAATAATAGACAAACAATTTTTCTATGTAATGGATATTCAAAATTTTAATTATATTGATGTGAGCATATTTTATTTAAAAGATCAATTATTTGACATATCTATACCAAAAAATTTAAATGTGAATATTTGTACTTTATGAACAAACTTTTAAAAAGTGACCATTTTTTAAATTTTGAACATAATTCTATAAAGTGTGAGCGTTTTTTGAAAAGAAGAAAGAAACAAAAAAAGGAAAACAAAATAGAAATAGTGATAAAAGGACCCGTTCAACAATGGCCCGGTCCAACCGCGAACTGAAGTAGAAGAAAAAAAAAGTAAATTGGCACATGTATTATGATGTCCTAGTTGGTTAGTGTGGTTCTTCTTAGACCGAGAGGTCTTGAGTTTGATTCACGTTGCTAGCGCAATATTTTGAAGTTTGATAAAAAGTGGCAAAGTGGGTACAATGCCTCGTATTTGTCACATATGCAGATGGCTATATGATACGTCCATTATGCATCATGTTTTTGTACTGTTATTTATAATGTTTTATGCATAACAATGCTTTTTGGAGTAATTCTAATGTCTTTTCTCTCATAATATGCAAGGTTCACATAAAGAGGGAAAATTCTGGCAACTGAAAATCTGGACCTGAAAAAAACTACGTCAGGCTACCTATTCTGCACAACTCCAACCGAGCTGAAACTTCACGATGAATTTTTGTGGAATAAATAAGAATTAATGAAGCAAATAACTACCAGAGGGGGACCACCAGGTGGGCACAACCCACCTGGGCGCGCCAGGGAGCCCAGGCGCGCCCTGGTGGGTTGTGCCCTCCTCGGCCCACCTCCGGTGCCCATCTTCTGGTATATAAGTCATTTTGACCTAAAAAATCAGGAGAGGACTTTCGTAACGAAGCGCCGCCGTCTCGAGGAGGGACTTGGGCAGAAACACTTTTGCCCTCCGGCGGAACGATTCTGCCGGAGGAACTTCCCTCCAGGAGGGGGAAATCATCGTCATCATCATCACCGACAATTCTCCCATCTTGGGGAGGGCAAACTTCATCAACATCTTCAACAACACCATCTTCTCTCAAACCCTAGTTCATCTCTTATGTTCAATCTTTGTACCGGAACTATAGATTGGTACTTGTGGATGACTAGTAGTGTTGATTACATCTTGTAGTTGATTACTATATGGTTTATTTGGTGGAAAATTATATGTTCAGATTCATTATGCTATTTAATATCCCTGTGATCTTGAGCATGATTACCATTTGTGAGTAGTTACTTTTTTTCTTGAGGTCATGGGAGATATCTTGTTGCAAGTAATCATATAAACTTGATATGTGTTTGATATTTTGATGATATGTATGTTGTGATTCCCTTAGTGGTGTCATGTGAATGTCGACTACATGACACTTCACCATATTTGGGCCTAAGGAAATGCATTGTGGAGTAGTTATTAGATGATGTGTTGCGAGAGTGACAGAAGCTTAAACCCTAGTTTATGCGCTATTCCGTAAGGGGCTGATTTGTATCCAAAAGTTTAATAGTATGGTTAGATTTATTCTTAATAGTTTTCTCGTAGTTGCGAATGCTTGTGAGTGGGTTAATCATAAGTAGGGGGTTTGTTCAAGTAAGAACATCACCTAAGCACCGGTCCACCCACATATCAAATTATCAAAGTAGCGAACACAAATCAAACCAAGATGATGAAACTGGCTAGATGAAATTTCCGTGTACCTCAAGAACACTTTGCTTATCATAAGAGACCGTTTTGGCCTGTCTTTTGCCTCATAAGGATTGGAGTACGTTGCTGCACTTTTGTTACCGTTATTGTTACTTGCTCGTTACAAATTACCTTGCTACCAAACTACTCGTTGCTTACAATTTCAGTGCTTGCAGACATTACCTTGTTGAAAACTGCTTGCCATTTTCTTCTGCTCTTCGTTGTGTTCGACACTCTTACTTATCGAAAGGACTACGATTGATCCTTTATACTTGTGGGTCATCACTATACGGTTTCATGAAATGCCCATACTGCCCTTATACAGTTTGTGGAGGGGGTGTACCAAAGCAGGCCTCTTGTTTGCAAATTTTTATCAAT
>NC_041383.1:12147668-12169533 GCF_002162155.2 Triticum dicoccoides
CAGACTCAATCCAGTCTTATCTCAACTGTAATCTCATATGATCTAAGTTTTTCTGGCATCCACCACCACGCAGCAGCACAATACATAATTAGTAAGCCACCTTACTCAAGACTTCACTAGCTAGTGATAGTAAGGAGGGGTAGTAGGTACTGGCGCTTTAGATGATGTCGATTTGTACGTTATCTACAGGTGGTGGATTGTTGGATTTGATAAAATGTACCCGGTCCGATCCAAAATAAGGGTCGTACGTGGAGAGAGTACAAATTTATGGGACATTAACTGAAATCATGAGTACATTTACTTCAGTGGTATACCTAAAAACATCTGTTTGTTCTAAATAAATAAAAATATAAAATTCAACATGAATTACATTACACGAGTTTGAAACAAAATTAGACTGGCACTCCTCGACGCTTCCTCCCTGGCACGACACTAGCTTCATGTGTATCCTGAGCACGACTTGTAACGAAATGAACAAATGATTTATGAGGGGGTATCCTTGATTCCCATGAAATTAGAATGAAGTCTCCTTTTGGTGTAACACTAGGATTTGTTAGAAGTTCCCCAAATGTCACACTTGGTTGTTTCTCCATTGAAGCATTAATTGTATAAGGTGTCATGCTAAGTGGATGTGAAGCAAGGTTTGTCATGTGACTAATGTCCACTGGATGACCTTGTTCTATAAGAATTCTCGGGTGCACACCATGTATGGAGAGGTTTCTTTTAGCCATTTCTATCCCCTTGTCCAATATGCAACGCCAAAACTGAGCATCGAGGTTCCTTCTCAATACATCTGCAACCTTATTTATTGTGACGAGTGAAGCTTGCGCATTGTGCAATACCTTGGCAAATTGATCTGCTATTTGTACTAGTCGCGGGTGTACTGCCGGGTCTACGCTTACAAATGCCAGTGTCTTGAAAAGATACCTCAACTGATCGTAAGATAGGAAACTTAGAAAAATCGGTTTCACCGATCCAAACCGGGATAATCATTTAAGTTTACTTACAATGATGATTTTGATTCCTTTGCCCATTGTTATGAGAAGTGAGTGGAACTTTTTCCAATCATCGTCACCCACATCAGAAGCAAACTCAATAACTACCAAGATCATCCCTTCCATGGTCCTGCCTGAAGGAAATATGCCCTAGAGGCAATAATAAAGTTATTATTTATTTCCTTATATCATGATAAATGTTTATTATTCATGCTAGAATTGTATTAACCGGAAACATAATACATGTGTGAATACATAGACAAACATAGTGTCTCTAGTATGCCTCTACTTGACTAGCTCGTTGAATCAAAGATGGTTAAGTTTCCTAGCCATGGACAAAAGAGTTGCAATTTGATTAACGGGATCACATCATTAGGAGAATGATGTGATTGACATGACCCATTCCGTTAGCCTAGCACTTGATCGTTTAGTATTCTGCTATTGCTTCCTTCATGACTTATACATGTTCCTGTAACTATGAGAATTATGTAACTCCCGTTTACCGGAGGAACACTTTGGGTGCTACCAAACGTCATAACGTAACTGGGTGATTATGAAGGAGTACTACAGGTGTCTCCGAAGGTACATGTTGAGTTAGCATAATTCGAGATTAGGTTTTGTCACTCCGATTGTCGGAGAGGTATCTCTGGGCCCTCTCGGCAATACTCATCACCTAAGCCTTGCAAGCATGTAACTAATGAGTTAGTTATAAGATGAAGTATTACAGAACGAGTAAAGAGACTTGTCGATAACGAGATTGAACTAGGTATTGGATACCGACGATCGAATCTCGGACAAGTAACATACCGATGACAAAGGGAACAACGTATGTTGTTATGCGGTTTGACCGATAAAGATCTTCGTAGAATATGTAGGAACCAATATGGGCATCCAGGTCCCGCTATTGGTTATTGACCAGAGATGTGTCTCAGTCATGTCTACATCATTCTCGAACCGTAGGGTCCGCACGCTTAAGGTTTCGATGACAGTTATATTATGAGTTTATGTATTTTGATGTACCGAAGGTTGTTCGGTGTCCCGGATATGATTACGGACATGACGAGGAGTCTCGAAATGGCCGAGACATAAAGATTGATATATTGGACGGATATATTTGGACACCGGAAAGGTTCCGGAGAAGTTTGGAGCCCCGGGAGGTTACCGGAACCCCCCGGGAGGTATATGGGCCTTATTGGGCCCATGTAGGAGGAAGAGAGAAGGAGCAAGGGAGGGGGGCGCCCCCCCCCCCAAGCCCAATCCGAATTGGGGAGGGGGGCCGCCCCCCCCCCCTTTCCTTTCTCCTTCCCCCTCTTCCTATTACTACTACTAGTACTACTTCCTAATACTAGTACTCTTTCCTTCCCCATCCAAATAAGATAAGGAAAAGAGAGGGAAACCTACTTGGAGTAGGTTTCCCCCTCCTCATGGCGCCCCCCCCTAGGGCCGGCCACCTCCTCCCTCCCTCCTTTATATACGGGGGTAGGGGGGCACCCTAGAACACACAAGTTGATCATTGATCGTTCCTTAGCCGTGTGCGGTGCCCCCCTCCATGATATTACACCTCGGTCATATTGTAGCGGTTCTTAGGCGAAGCCCTGCAACAGGAGAACATCAAGATCGTCACAACGCCGTCGTGCTGACGGAACTCCCCCTCGGCGCCTCTGCTGGATCGGAGATCAAGGGTGCGTCATCGAGCTGTACGCGTGTCAAGAACTCGGAGGTGCCGGAGTAACGGTACTTGGATCGGTTGAACCGGAGGACGTACGACTACTTCCTCTATGTTGCGTCAATGCTTCTGCTTCGGTCTACGAGGGTACGTAGACAACACTCTCCCCTCGTTGCTATATCATCACCATGATCTTGCGTGTGCGTAGGAAATTTTTTGAAATTACGACGTTCCCCAACAGTGGCATCCGAGCCTAGGTTTTATGCGTTGATGTTATATGCACGAGTAGAACACAAGTGAGTTGTGGACGATATAAGTCATACTGCCTACCAGCATGTCATACTTCGGTTCAGCGGTATTGTGAGATGAAGCGGCCCTACGCGTACGCTTACGCGAGACTGGTTTCACCGTTACGAGCACTCGTGCTTAAAGGTGGCTGGCGGGTGTCTGTCTCTCTCACTTTAGTTGAACCGAGTGTGGCTACGCCCGGTCCTTGTGAAGGTTAAAACGGAGTCTATTTGACAAACTATCGTTGTGGTTTTGATGTGTAGGTGAGATTGGTTCTTGCTTAAGCCCGTAGCAGCCACGTAAAATTTGCAACAACAAAGTAGAGGACGTCTAACTTGTTTTTGCAGGGCATGTTGTGATGTGATATGGCCAAGACATGATGCTATATTTTATTGTATGAGATGATCATGTTTTGTAACCGAAGTTATCGGCAACTGGCAGGAGCCATATGGTTGTCGCTTTATTGTATGAAATGCAAACGCCCTGTAATTGCTTTACTTTATCACTAAGCGGTAGCGATAGTCGTAGAAGCAATAGATGGCGTAACGACAACGATGCTACGATGGAGATCAAGGTGTCGCGCCGGTGACAATGGTGATCACGACGGTGCTTCGAAGATGGAGAGCACAAGCACAAGATGATGATGGCCATATCATATCACTTATATTGATTGCATGTGATGTTTATCCTTTATGCATCTTATCTTGCTTTGATTGACGGTAGCATTTTAAGATGATCTCTCACTAATTATCAAGAAGTGTTCTCCCTGAGTATGCACCGTTGCGAAAGTTCTTCGTGCTGAGACACCACATGATGATCGGGTGTGATAGGCTCTACGTTCAAATACAACGGGTGCAAAACAGTTGCACACGCGGAATACTCAGGTTATACTTGACGAGCCTAGCATATACAGATATGGCCTCGGAACACGGAGACCGAAAGGTCGAGCGTGAATCATATAGTAGATATGATCAACATAGTGATGTTCACCATTGAAAACTACTCATCTCACGTGATGATCGGACATGGTTTAGTTGATTTGGATCACGTGATCACTTAGAGGATTAGAGGGATGTCTATCTAAGTGGGAGTTCTTAAGTAATATGATTAATTGAACTTTAATTTATCATGAACTTAGTCCTGGTAGTATTTTGCAAATTATGTTGTAAATCAATAGCTCGCGTTGTTGCTTTCATATGTTTATTTTGATATGTTCCTAGAGAAAATTGTGTTGTAAAATGTTAGTAGCAATGATGCGGATTAGATCCGTGATCTGAGGTTTATCCTCATTGCTGCACAGAAGAATTATGTCCTTAATGCACCACTAGGTGACAGACCTATTGCAGGAGCAGATGCAGACGTTATGAACGTTTGGCTAGCACAATATGATGACTAGTGCACCATGCTTAACGGCTTAGAATCGGGATTTCAAAGACGTTTTGAACGTCATGGACCATATGAGATGTTCCGGAAGTTGAAGTTAATATTTCAAGCAAATACCCGAGTTGAGAGATATGAAGTCTCCAACAAGTTCTATAGCTAAAAGATGGAGGAGAATCGCTCAACTAATGAGCATGTGCTCAGATTGTCTGGGTACTACAATCGCTTGAATCAAGTGGGAGTTAATCTTCCAGATAAGATAGTGATTGATAGAATTCTCTAGTCACCACCACCAAGTTAGTAGAACTTCATGATGAACTATAATGCAAGGGATGACAAAAACGATCCCCGAGCTCTTCATGATGCTAAAATCGACGAAGGTAGAAATCAAGAAAAACATCAAGTGTTGATGGTAGACAAGACCACTAGTTTTCAGTAAAAGGGCAAAGGAAAGAAGGGGAACTTCAAGAAGAACGGCAAGCGAGTTGCTGCTCAAGTGAAGAAACCCAACTCTGGTCCTAAACCTGAGACTAAGTGCTTCAACTGCAAAAGGATTGGGCACTGGAAGCAGAACTACCCCAAGTGATTGGCGGATAAGAAGGATGGCAAAGTGAACATAAGTATATTTGATATACATGTTATTGATGTGTACTTTACTAGTGTTTATAGCAACCCCTCAGTATTTAGTACTGGTTCAGTTGCTAAGATTAGTAACTCGAAACGGGAGTTGCAGAATAAACAGAGACTAGTTAAGGGTGAAGTAACGATGTGTGTTGGAAGTGGTTCCAAGATTGATATGATCATCATCGTACACTCCCTATACTTTCGGGATTAGTGTTAAACCTAAATAAATGTTATTTGGCGTTTGCGTTGAGCACGAATATGATTTGATCATGTTTATTGCAATACGGTTATTCATTTAAAGTTAAAGAATAATCGTTATTCTGTTTACATGAATAAGACCTTCGATGGTTATACACCCAATGAAAATAGTTTGTTGAATCTCGATCGTAGTGATACACATATTCATAATATTGATGCCAAAAGATGCAAAGTTAATAATGATAGTGCAACTTATTTGTGGCACTGCCGTTTGGGTCATATCGGTGTAAAGCGCATGAAGAAACTCCATAAAGATGGATTTTCGGAATCACTTGGTTATGAATCATTTGATGCTTGCGAACCGTGCCTTTTGCGCAAGATGACTAAAACTCCGTTCTCCAGAACAATGGAACAAGCTACTGACTTATTGGAAATAATACATACCGATGTATGCGATCCAATGAGTGTTGATGCTCGTGGCAAGTATCGTTATTTGTTGGCCTTCACAAGATGATTTGAGAAGATATGGGTATATCTACTTGATGAAACATAAGTCTGAAATAGTTGAAAGGTTCAAAGAATTTCAGAGTGAAGTGGAGAATCATCATAACAAGAAAATAAAGTTTCTGTGATTTGATCGCGGAGACAAATATTTGAGTTATGAGTTTGGTCTTCAATTAAAACAATGTGGAATAGTTTCACAGCTCACGCCACCTAGAACACCACAACGTTATGGTGTGTCCGAACATCGTAACCGCACTTTATTGAATATGGTGCGACCTATGATGTCTCTTATCGGTTTTACCACTATCGTTTTGGGGATATGCATTAGAGACAGCTGCATTCACGTTTAAAAAGGGCACCATCTAAATCCATTGAAACGACACCATATGAACTATGGTTTAGCAGTAAACCTAAGTTGTCGTTTCTTAAGTTTGGAGTTGCGATGCTTATATGAAAAAGGTTTTCAACCTGATAAGCTCGAACCCAAATCGGAGAAGTGCGTCTTCATAGGATACCCAAAGGTAACTATTGGGTAGACCTTCTATCACAGATCCGAAGGCAAGTTATTCGTTGCTAAAATGGATCCTTTCTAGAGAAGAAGTTTCTCTCGAAAGAAGTGAGTGGGAGGAAAGTAGAACTTGATGAGGTAACTGTACCTTCTCCCGAATTGGAAAATAGTTCATCACTGAAATCAGTTCCAGTGATTCTTACACCAATTAGTGAGGAAGCTAATGATGATGATCATGAAACTTCAGATCAAGTTACTACAGAACCTCGTAGGCCTTCCAGAGTACGGTCCGCACCAGAGTGGTACGGTAATCCTGTTCTGGAAGTCGTGTTACTAGACCATGATGAACCTACGAACTATGAGGAAGCGATGATGAGCCCAGATTCCATGAAATGGCTTGAGGCCATAAAATCTGAGATATGATCCATGTATGAGAACAAAGTATGGACTTTGATTGACTTGCTCAATGATCAGCAAGCCATGTTAAATAAATGGATCTTCAAGAGGAAGACGGACACTGATAGTAGTGTTACTATCTACTAAGCTCGACTTGTTGCGAAAGTTTTTCAACAAGTTCAAAGTGTTGAATACGATGAGATTTTCTCACTCGTATCGAAACTTAAGTCTGTCCGAATCATGTTAGCAGTTGCCACATTTTATGAAATCCGGCAAATGGATGTCAAAACTGCATTCCTTAATGAATTTATTAAAGAAGAGTTGTATATGATGCAACCAGAAGGTTTTGTCAATCCTAAAGATGTTAACAAAGTGTGCAAGCTCCAGCGATCCATCTGTGGACTGGTGCAAGCATCTCGGAGTTGGAATATACGCTTTGATGAGTTGATCAAAGCATATGGTTTTATACAGACTTTTGAAGAAACCTGTATTTACAATAAAGTGAGTGGGAGCACTACAGCATTTCTGATAAATATATGTAAATGACATATTGTTGATCAGAAATAATGTATAATTATTCTGTAAAGCATAAAGGAGTGTTTGAAAGGAGTTTTTCAAAGAAAGACCTCGGCGAAGCTACTTACACATTGAGCTTCAAGATCTATATAGATAGATCAAAGACACTTGATAAGATTTTTCAATGAGTACATACCTTGATAAATTTTTTGAAACAGTTCAAAATGGAACAGTCAAAGAAGGAGTTCTTGGCTGTGTTGCAAGGTGTGAAGTTGAGTAAGACTCAAGACCCGACCATGGCAGAAAATAGAAAGAGAATGAAAAGTCATTCCCTATGCCTCAGTCATAGGTTCTATAAAGTATGCTAAGCTATGTACCAGACCTATTGTATACCTTGCTCTTTATTTGGCAAGGGAGTACAATAGTGATCTAGGAGTAGATCACTGCACATTGGTCAAGAATATCCTTAGTAAGGACTAAGGAAATATTTCTCGATAATGGAAGTGATAAAAGAGCTCGTCGTAAAAAGGTTACAGCGATGCAAGCTTTTACACCAATCCAGATGACTCTAAGTCTCAATCTGGATACATGTTGAAAGTGGGAGAAATTAGCTAGAGTAGCTCCGTGCAGAGCATTGTGGACATAGAATATTTGCAAAATACATACAGGTCTGAATATGACAGACCCGTTGACTAAGCTTCTCTCACGAGCAAAACATAATCACACCTTAGTACTCTTTGGGTGTTAATCACATAGCGATGTGAACTAGATTATTGACTCTAGTAAACCCTTTGGGTGTTGGTCACATGATGATGTGAACTATGGGTGTTAATCATATACAGATATGAATATTGATCACATAGCGATGTGAACTAGATTATTGACTCTAGTGCAAGTGGGAGACTGAAGGAAATATGCCCTAGAGGCAATAATAAAGTTATTATTTATTTCCTTATATCATGATAAATGTTTATTATTCATGCTAGAATTGTATTAACCGGAAACATAATACATGTGTGAATACATAGACAAACATAGTGTCTCTAGTATGCCTCTACTTGACTAGCTCGTTGAATCAAACATGGTTAAGTTTCCTAGCCATGAACAAAAGAGTTGTCATTTGATTAACGGGATCACATCATTAGGAGAATGATGTGATTGACATGACCCATTCCGTTAGCCTAGCACTTGATCGTTTAGTATTCTGCTATTGCTTCCTTCATGACTTATACATGTTCCTGTAACTATGAGAATTGTGTAACTCCCGTTTACCGGAGGAACACTTTAGGTACTACCAAACGTCACAACGTAACTGGGTGATTATAAAGGAGTACTACAGGTGTCTCCGAAGGTACATGTTGAGTTAGCATAATTCGAGATTAGGTTTTGTCACTCCGATTGTTGGAGAGGTATCTCTGGGCCCTCTTGGCAATACTCATCACCTAAGCCTTGCAAGCATGTAACTAATGAGTTAGTTATAAGATGAAGTATTACAGAACGAGTAAAGAGACTTGTCGATAACGAGATTGAACTAGGTATTGGATACCGACGATCGAATCTCGGACAAGTAACATACCGATGACAAAGGGAACAACGTATGTTGTTATGCGGTTTGACCGATAAAGATCTTCGTAGAATATGTAGGAACCAATATGGGCATCCAGGTCCCGCTATTGGTTATTGACCAGAGATGTGTCTCAGTCATGTCTACATCGTTCTCGAACCGTAGGGTCCGCACGCTTAAGGTTTCGATGACAGTTATATTATGAGTTTATGTATTTTGATGTACCGAAGGTTGTTCGGAGTCCCGGATATGATTACGGACATGACGAGGAGTCTCGAAATGGTCGAGACATAAAGATTGATATATTGGACGGATATATTTGGACACCGGAAAGGTTCCGGAGAAGTTTGGAGCCCCGGGAGGTTACCGGAACCCCCCGGGAGGTATATGGGCCTTATTGGGCCCATGTAGGAGGAAGAGAGAAGGAGCAAGGGAGGGGGGCGCGCCCCCCCAAGCCCAATCCGAATTGGGGAGGGGGCCGCCCCCCCCCCCTTTCCTTTCTCCTTCCCCCTCTTCCTATTACTACTACTAGTACTACTTCCTAATACTAGTACTCTTTCCTTCCCCATCCAAATAAGATAAGGAAAAGAGAGGGAAACCTACTTGGAGTAGGTTTCCCCCTCCTCATGGCGTGCCCCCCCTAGGGCCGGCCACCTCCTCCCTCCCTCCTTTATATACGGGGGTAGGGGGGCACCCTAGAACACACAAGTTGATCATTGATCGTTCCTTAGCCGTGTGCGGTGCCCCCCTCCACGATATTACACCTCGGTCATATTGTAGCGGTGCTTAGGCGAAGCCCTGCAACAGGAGAACATCAAGATCGTCACCACGCCGTCGTGCTGACGAAACTCCCCCTCGGCGCCTCTGCTGGATCGGAGATCGAGGGTGCGTCATCGAGCTGTACGCGTGTCAAGAACTCGGAGGTGCCGGAGTAACGGTACTTGGATCGGTTGAACCGGAGGACGTACGACTACTTCCTCTACGTTGCGTCAACGCTTCCGCTTCGGTCTACGAGGGTACGTACACAACACTCTCCCCTCGTTGCTATATCATCACCATGATCTTGCGTGTGCGTAGGAATTTTTTTGAAATTACTACGTTCCCCAACACTGCCATGGTCAAGTATCTTCAAAAGGCTTTCTCCATTCAAGTGCAAAATAAAGGAGAAGCGCGAGCAAACCCTTTTGTCGCTGCACACATGAGCAACCAATGTCTTCTTTCCAATTGCAGCACCTCCTATGATTGGAAGAACGGCCGGTGCATGATCACCAGGAGGGTTGTTGTGCTGCAACAAGAAGCTCAAGAGTTTTTGCTTCTCAGCGTGTCGGCCGAACATGAAATTTTTAGTGTAAAGATACACATCGTATGGTCTACGAGACATGCGTTCACAGCCACCCAGAAGCAAAACAAATTCTGTCATGTTAGCAACTACGACTTCTAAGCTTTCCAAGGAACCATGAGACTCAAGGCACATGGTTTTGTCATTCTTCTCAGTTGTTCGAGAACGCTTGAGGGGAATGTCTAAATACAAGTTGCTGCAAGATGAGTCGTTGATGGATGGTTCGGTACCGCAAGGTGTCCAGCACACGGTATCCTCCATACATGGCCTCCGAGAGCATCTTGAGCTGCAACTGCATCGCAGAGTTGGTTATGTACCGCGCATCTGCCTCCTCAACGACTGTGCTGACTCTCATCAGGAGGCGCTGCAACCTCTCCGCCACCTTCTCTGATTGTGCATGGCTGTTGGAGTGGTACTTGTTCATCAGGAAGGAGATGAACCGGCTCACAATTTCGCCAACAACTGCAGACTTGACAACCTCCATGGCTGATGGTCGATCTCTCTCGAGAAATCAACTAGACTGCTCTCTTCCAAGTCTTGCAAACACTCTTGGCAAACATAAAGAAGTCTACAGGGATGACTAAATGTTTGACTGGAGTAGTGGGTTGGTGACACTTCTGAACGGCCCAAACCAAACACGTGACAAAGACAAGCCAACTTGTCCAAGACACATGAAAAAATCGACCACTATTTTTGTACTCACAATAGGTCCAAATTAATCGTGGTTCCATAGCAAAACGTATATTTAATTATCTGTGCATTTGTCTTTCTTTGGGCTCCCTTTTACATTTTACACACGAGGAATATCTGTTAGAATTAATGGGCTAGGCCCATAGCAATTTCTGAAATCTCAAAGCCCATGTGTAAAATGGCAAGTGGTGGTGCTAAGTTTAGTCCCACCTTGAAAGTTGAAGAAGAGTTGGACCTCTTTATATAGTGGGTTCTCTCCACCACTCTAAGTGGTGTGTGAGAAGAGAAAGGGAAAACCACACGCGCGCGCTCGCTCGCCTGGCCGGGGCGGGGCGGGGCGGGGCGGGGCGGGGCCGCGCGTACATGCGACATGCGCGTGAATGGTCCGTCTCCTTGCAGGAGCGCAACTTCCTTTTGCCGTTTTATTTTTTATGTCTTGGCAGACAAGTTTTGATTTCTTGTCCGGTAAGTATACGAATTAGAAACCAACTCGGTTTGGGATTGTAGTCGCGACACAATACCGCCTCTGGTCCTAATATATATACAGCTACCGGCTACGGCCAGAGATACACCGAAAAACATCTAGTGTTTTGCCTCATCTCACAACTTGCGCCGCCATCGTAGTCTACTCCATCCCAAACGCCGGCGTGCATCGGCGCGTGGGAGAGCAGGTCTCCGGAACCGTTCGTCTTTGCAATCCTGTACCGGGAGAGGACGAATTAGGTTTTTGGGAAGCGCTATGCGCGACTGCTCAAATTCGTCATCACGGGTCGTCTTCCGTCCAAGTCGGACGGTGCTACTCATCGTCGTATTCATCGCCGTCAGCAGCAGATCGTCGCCAACATCGTCATCAACACTGTCGCACCCATAATAGCTAACGATCAGTACGTCCAACATCCTTTGTTCATGTCTGTTTCTACAGCTATTGTTACGTGCTTGCTGCTGTTATGCATGTCTTGCTGTTCTTCTAGTTTGCTAGATTATTGCATGCTAGTATCTCTTCTAGTCGTGAATTATTTACTGGAATTAATCATGAACTTGCCTAATATTCCAACAATATCATCCACCCTAGCTACTCTAGCAAAGTTTGACCGTGGAAATTGTTTGGGCTTTTCTAGCTGAATTTCAGTGGAGAATCATGACACAACTCGTTGGCATGGACACGATATGCCCCCTTTCTACCTCTGTCAGTGATGATGAGAATCCCAACTCCATACGTCAGTGATGATGAATATCTTTTGCAGGCTTACCTGTATGCTACCTGGGGTGTCTCTGTTCATGCTTCACCATGTGTCAAACTAATCTTGAATTATAATTCTATTCTAAATTTCTAGCCCGTTGTTGCTGTTCTTTTCTTCTTCCATTTTCCTCACCGAAGTTTGAATTCTTGGGCACAAGTAATAAGTCGAGAAAAAGCGGATAACATTGTGTACTGCTATACTCTCATACAATTGATGTACATTTCCTTGATTTTTGACTCACAAAAAACATTTCCTTGATTTTACGCAGCATAATATACTTGAAGTTCTGATATCCAGAAGCCCCTACTTGAGTAATCTTTATGAAGATATGTAACTTGTCCATTGATATATTCTCACTGAATGAATTGCAAAAAACCACCACATTTTATGTTTATATTCGGATTTGCCACCACATTTCTTGGGCGCCCCAAAAATCTACCAGTTTCCTTGTCAATTTTCTCAATAAACACTAATGAGCAATTTGGATGATTTAATCCAATTTCTGACAGAAAGGGCCCACCTGTAAACGCTGACGTGGCACTAAAAGTCAAAGAAAACTTTGTTGACTGTTAAATTAGACAGAGGGCCCACTGGTCAGGAACCCCCCTCCCCGCAATCCCATGAGCTCCACCTCTCTGGAGCCGCCCGTTCGTCCTCGACCAGATGGCCGGCGCCGCCCAGCCACCTCTCCTCCTGTGCTCCGCCCCTCTACCATCCGCCACGTCTTCTCCCTCCCGACGCTGGCCAGATCTACCGCCCCGCGTCCCATCCCGCACAACCACATAGCGGATCCAGCGATGCAGCCCCTCCCCTACCCCGACTAGGTCTGTGCTCTTCCTCTCCGGCATGCGGTGATCCGGTCCCCAGCTCTGAGCTCTTCGGCATGCGGCGGCGCTGCGGTTCCTGATCGGGGCTTGGGTGCCCGCCGAGGAGCAACCGCCCGTGCTGCGGCCGCCGAGCTCCTGGCCTGGGCCGCCGCGACCAGGTTAGCCTTACTGTGGCTGCCCTCCTCGCTCGAGGCCGTCGGCGTGGCCACTGAAGTTGGCTTTCCGAGCCCTTTGTCCACGCCAATCTCCCTTCGACGGTGACAGTGCTCACTGGCAAAACAACCTCCCTACAAGGGGGTCCATTGTAATCTAATTTTGTTTCTAGGGTGACTTTTGCAATTTTGGAGGGACCCTTTTATTAGTTCAACTGATGACTGGTGGGCGCCATGTCTAACTTAACGGTCGACAAACGTGTTGACTGTTATATGCCACGTCAGCGCTTACAGGCGGGCCCTTTCTGTCAGAAATTGGATTAAATCGTCCCAAATTGATTATTAGTGTTTATTGAGAAAATTGGCAAGGAAACTCGTAGATTTTTAGGGCGTTCAAGGAATGTGGTTGCAAATCCGGATGTGAACTTAAAATGTGGTGGTTTTTTGCAATTCACTCATTCTCACTCTTGTTGGTTCTGCAGCTTCCCCCTGCTGCTCGCCGCCAAGGCCAACAACGGTGCACCGATCTCGCCGGCTGCCGCTTTGCATGAAGGTGCTCGTCCACAAGCTCACCAGGTACTCGCTAGCAAGTACTTCTCCCCGCCACGACGGTGGAAGTGGGTGGTGAGGAAGTTTAAGTGTTTACTCTTTAAGTAGAATAGTGAGCTCAACTAATATAGAGATACATTTGCTCACAGTCACAGCCCAGACCTTCAGAGCTGCGTCTATTTATTTTAGATTTCGTATTTTATTTTGATCACAAATCATTACAATAAAAACCTGCACAAATATATAGTACAACTTGACCACTTAACCATTGCTCCTAGGTAGGCATGTCAATGGGGATTTTGTGCTGTTATATTCTTCGTAATAAAATTCAGACTAATCGACAACAAGTACTGTTGGACTGAAGACAGCAGACAATGATTCATTCGGGAGCTCTTTTGTATATATATAGGTCAGCTAATTCTTGGTCCGAATTTCGTCCGTCGTTCGGTTGGATAGCTAAAGAAATAGAGAATTTTCGTTCATCTTTCGGTTGTACAGCTAAAGAAATAGAAAAAAGGAAAAAGGAGTTGCGGTGGGAGTTGAACCCCAGAGCTCCCGCTTGCTTTCTGACAAAGACCTGTTGAACTAACTCTCTGTTGTGATGGAAAAATAGAATTAGACACTACATAATATAGACAAACTTATGGACCCTCTATCACGCAGATGGGCTGATGTTGGGCCTGGTCTGCAGAAAAAATAGTTATTCCTACAGGAAGGACAAAGGCAACTGAACTGACTTACAATTCCCCCTCAAAAAGCAAATGCTGGCTTACAATTATGTTAGGATAGGAAAACAAGCGGCATTTTTAAATTAATTAGCCCCGCATCTCTTTTTTACATCAAAACCCACCAAGTATATAGTGAGTGGTACTAGAATCAACAAGCAGCGATCAAAGAATCAGATATGAATTCAGATATAAGGACGAGGAACATGCATGGCCTGCGCATATACACACACTTAAAAAGAGTTTCATGCTACGCGGGACAAGAAACAATGTATTTACAAAGAGGCAAAAAGAACTCAAACTTATAAAATGAACAAGGACGGAATTATAGGAACACAAGTTTACTGCTGAATATGATTTTCAATTATTCAAAACCTGTACAACATCAGAACACTTCTTAATTACAGATTCGGCTAATTATTGTGATTTTATATTATTATATGAAATGTTATTTTATCTGATGAACAATAATGTTATTCCAAGCGTAAAATCATAGTTTGGAAATCTATCTATTTGCTATCTCATTTTCCCTTAGTTGAAGAGACAATCGATCGCCCCTGCTCTATTTTATATATATTTTCATGCATGTCATTACGTGAATGTTTCAGTTATATATTTGATAATTTACTCCTTCCGTTTTTATTAACTCTGCATATTAGGTTTGGTCAAAGTCAAGCTTTATTAATTTTCACAAATTTATAGACAAAAATATTAACATATACAATTACAAATCAATACCAGTAGATTTATTATTAAATGTACTTCCACTTCATATAGATTTTTTATGATAAATATTTATATTCTTTTCTATAAACTTGGTCAAATTTTAGTAAGTTTGACGCCAGTCAACTGTAATATGCTGAGTAAATAGAAATGGAGGGAGTACATAGAAACCTATTTTTTTTAATGGATGAACTTTGTATACTCTACACCAGGTATGAGGGAATATTTACATTTCTAAAGGCCCAGTGCATTGTTGTAAATTTTTCCATTAAAGTGATTGTCAAATTCTATTTTGTATCCAATACTGGCTTAAGCTATCGAATAAAGCTATTGTAAATGTGCCTTGGTACTCCTACAATACTCAGACGGCTTTTCGAGATTGCTACCTCGTAGGCACATTTACCAACCACACTCGACCAAAAAGAAAACAGAAATAATGTAAATTTAATCATTTCTTACAACATGAGGCAACCTCCATCGTTCAATATCCAATCAAGACGAGCAAACCCAACTAAGAACTTTTTAGAGTCATCGAAAGATCGTGCGTTAGAGAAAGGAGTCATACATGATGCAGAACACGAAGAGACATATATATAGGGTGGAGAAAGGAGTAATTCAACAGTAAAAAAGATCGGCATTGTCGCGTGATGCACATGATTGTCAAAATATATGTGATACACACAATTGATATGGAACCATAGAATATGTATCCTAAAGATATGTCACACAAAATTGGTATTGTATAATAAAATATGTATGCCCCGTTGCAACGCACGGACATTTGTGCTAGTATTATCAAAGAAAACAAACTCCACAGAAACCCTTGTCAGTGGCCATTACCTGTCGATATGCTTTGCGGGGTTTCCTGACAGCAGGCGACACTGTCCGCCACCTGTGTCGTAGCCGGACGCTGGCCGCGTTCAGATGGAGTGGTCCGTATAGCAACCAGACTCATAATTTGGTGGGCTCAAACGGGTCCTCTTTTCAGTGCTGAAACAGGCTTTGGACTGAATTTAGCAACAGCCATATTAGACGGATTTTCTGTTAGTTTTTTCGCGTGGATTTCACACAGAAGTTACCTCCAATATTGTTTGTTTGAGTGGAGTGAAACCTACGGCTGGACAGGTATTTCGCACTTGCTGCCTTAGCAAATGGGCCGCCGGCGCGTCGGTAATTGGGCTGTATCATCAGTTCATCACATCTTCCGCGCGCCCCAGGAAAGGTGGCGGCGGGGCGTTTCCCCCCTCCGCAGCATTGTGTGCGCATGCGCTGCCAGCGTCGCCTCGGGCGCGGGCGAGATGCAGGGCCGCGGGAGTGGCTACAGCGCAGGGAGAGGCCAGATCATGGCCGGGCATGGCCGGATCTAGCTTCTCCGCCCCGTTGGCCGCCCTTGATGGGGCTCGGTGGCTTCGTTCTAGCGACCAGCGAGGGCGGCGGCCCCGAACGACAGAGGATGTGCCGGCGGCTGTGGTCTCGCGACGGGCGACACGGCGACCACGGTGGTGGACGATTCGTGCGCAAGACGCTTCATGGAGGCCATTGGTACAGATCTGGGTGAAGACCTGCTCGCGGCTGCTGCCGAGGCCGGCGATGGCGGCACTATACGGTGTCGTTCCCTTGTTGAAGGCATCGCTGTTGAGAAGTTCCAGGCCACTATCTGCTACCTCCGCGGGAAACCCTAGATCAGTAGATCGGATGACGGCGGCATTATTGTGTCGTTTCCCTCTTGTGGCGTCATTCTTGGAGGTGTACACGGACTCGAGGGACCAGTGGACGGAATAATTGGTGGAGCGGTGTTTCATCCTGCACATTAATGGTGGCGGTTCTCGGCGTTGTGGCGTAGTGGAGACTCGGCGTCCGATGTGTGGCGAGGGACTCACGCAGGAGGGTGACGTCATCAGGCATCATGGTGGCGTCGATCGCAAAGAGGCCGGGCAAGGTGGTGCAGCAGTACAGCACTAAAGATGGATTGGTGGCAGGGGGCTGCGGCGGTCTCATACCCGGCAGGCGTCCTGGTTGAGGAGTGTGCCGGACTGGTAGGTGCCCCATACCCGGCAAGCATCCTGGTTGGGACCTCAGGTCTTATATGTTTAGGTTAGGTTGCGATGTCTGTTTGGTATTAGACCCAGACTATCAGCGCCCCTTCATCAATTGGATAGGAGTAGCGATAGTAGTTGCTTAGACGGTGGCTTTAGTCTTACTGTTGTATGACTTTGTAAGGTCTTGCGAGAATAATTAATAAAATGGCCGTATGCATCGCACGGATGCAGAGGCCGGGGGTCCTCCTCCTTTTCTAAAAGAACCCTCCAATATTGCCAGGTCTTGAATGTGCTATAGCTAGTGTTATGGGATATTGTAACTGACATAGTGTAACATAGCGCATTGCCATCACTGTTTACGTGTTTATTATTCAAGTCGACATAGCAAGCAGTCTTTGGGTCTTATGTTGGAGGGGCCCCAGGCCCTAATGGATTTCCTTTCCTATCCTACCAACATTTCTGGTCAACCATTAAGGATGATCTTATGTTGATGGTGGAGGCTTGGAATAAGGACTCTTTAGACTTGTATAGATTAATTTTTTCTCTGTTAACTCTCATTCCAAAGGAGCCTGGTGCTGATACTATCCAAAAATTTAGACCAATTGCTTTATCCAATTGCAGTTTCAAAATGTTTGCTAAGTGTTTGGCCAACCAATTAGGAGACATTGGTGATGAGATTATCTTCCAGAACCAAACCGCTTTTATTAAAGGCAGATTTATTATGGAGAGTGTTGTGACAGCTCATGAAATTATTCATGATGCTGTGACACATGATAAAGAGGGGTTTATCTTTAAATTGGACTATGAGAAGGCCTATGATAGAGTTAGTAAAAAATTCCTCCTGAAAATTATGTATCAAAGGGGTTTTAGCCCCAAATGGATGATGAAAGTCAAATCCATTTTATACAAAGGTTCAGTGGGAGTTAGGATTAATGATTGTAACAGTGAGCTTTTTGAGACCTTTAAAGGAGTGAGACAAGGAGATCCTACCTCCCCTTTGCTATTTAACTTAGTAGCAGATGTGTTTAGTAGGATGCTTAATAAAGCAGCAAAAAGTAGCATGTTGACTGGGTTGATGACCAATATACTTTCACAAGGGGTGACAAGTCTACAATATGCAGATGATACCCTCCTTTTTATAGAAAACAACCTGGTCTCGGCTAAAAACTTGAAATGGCTTCTATCTTGCTTTGAACATATGTCTGGGCTTAGAATTAATTTTCATAAATGTGATCTAATCCCCATTAATGTTCAAGAGGATGATGCTCATAAGGTAGCTCAGGCCCTGTCTTGTGGACTGGGGTCTTTTCCTTTAAAATACCGGGGGTTCCTCTTCATTACACCAAGTTCAGGAGAGAAGACCTGCAACCTGTGGTTGATAAGGTGTTGAAGAGAGCTGCTTGATAGAGAGGTAGACTACTAGGTTATGATAAGAAACTGGTGTTGGTTCAGTCATGTCTAGCTAGTATTCCCACAAATCTGATGAGCGTGATCAAATGCCCCAAGTGGGCCATTAATTTGATCAACTCAGATGGCTCATTGCTTTTGGGATAATTATGAGGGGCACCATAAATATCACCATGCCAACTGGGGTTTGGTGACCCAGAAAAAACAATATGGGGGCTTGGGGGTCCCAAATATTGCTGAGATGAACTTGAGTCTATTAGCCTCCTGGGTTTATAAATTTCATAATGGTGATAGCAAGATGTGGAAGCAGATTATTGACTATAAGTATAGAGCCAATAATCCCAATATATTCTCCTGCCCTGATAATAACTCTTCTCCTTTTTGGAAAGGGGTTTTATGGGCTGCTAAAGCAGCTAAGCATGGGTATCAATGGAAAGTGGGCAATGGTAAAAGAGTGAAATTTTGGGAAGATCATTGGTTTGGGTCATGTAGCTTGGCCATTCAATTATGGGAATTGCATAGTATTGCCAATGAGCATAAGCAAACTATTGCTGACCTTTGGGATGGAAGTAACCTCAAAATCACATTTAGAAGATGTGTTGATAATAGATTGCTTCTCCTGTGGTATGACCTGTTAAATATTGTGCAATCCATAACCCTTCACTAGTATAAAAACACCCATTAGTCCCGGTTCGTAAGGGCCTTTAGTCCCGGTTCATGAACCGGGACTAATGGGTCGTTACTAATACCTCCACCCATTAGTCCCGGTTCAAACTCGAACCGGGACAGATGTGCCTCCACGTGGCCGGTCCGCCGAGCCCAGTCTGGGGGGCCTTTGGTCCTGGTTGGTGGCTCCAACCGGGACCAAAAGTTCATGTTTTTTTACAAATGTGGCTGCTTTAGGGGTTTTGGGGGTTATTTTTAGGTTGTTATTAGCTAGCTAATAGAGAGAAGTGTCCTCTCTTATATCTTCGTCCTTGGTTTATCAATGCTGCTGCTATGTTCATTTCACCCGCTGATATAACATGCTCATGCATGCGCATCATACATCATCATATATAATAACAAGTCCTATGCATCATCATACAACTTCTACTCGTTATTAATAATAAGTCATACGATCATCATCCTCATAGTCATCAAACCCAACCCTACATAATTGTTCTTAGCACATGATCATCAGTATCAGGTAGGACCTAAACACCCTTAAGGTAAAATAGCATAAAACAATATAGACCCTGACTCTCCATTATGAAGAATGGCGATCATCCTGTCTCCAATTTTTGCGTTTCGCTGAATGTTGCTTCCAAGAAGCTCCTTACGACTGTCCATACATTTTTTCCATTATTTGATTGTCATGTCTCCACTTCTTTTAGAAACCCGGTATGGACAGTTGAGATTCGTAGGACGACCTGATTGTATGTTCAAAACATGAAGGCTATCATGCGTATACATCAGATGAGGCACACAATCATTTGGGACGTGTGCAAAAAGATCACGGATGTCGTAATAGTAAAAAAATCTTACCAGGGTATCTCCATGGTAGTTACCGTAGTTCAACACGTGCACTAATGGCACGTGTTGACCATAATGTTGAGGAGTTTGATTGTAGATATTGTAATTCTCAAGATCAGTACAAAATGCGACCAGATGATTTTTCTCCTGATAAGTTAATTTGGAGCCTTCGGTGTAGTAGGTTCTGTCTACCATCTTCTGCACAGTTTTTGAAGAATGAAAATAAGCTGTCAATGGAGATAAGTTGTCAACTATTTTGAAATAAACAATATAAATTACTTAATAACTATGTTAAGCTCACATGGGGGAAGAATTGGAGGTGTATCCACAAGGACCCAAATCGAAGGTCTCTCTTGCTCGATTGTAGGATCACCAAGATCCATGGTGACAAGCATACCCTCATCAAGATCATACATCTTGCAAAGTGCTTCCCAATTTTTGCAACCAAAATGGGTTACACTCTAAGGATTGTACAACTTTACTTGAAAATCCACACCATGATGGGTACTTAGGATAATTTTTTTGGTTTCGAAACTTTCATGGTCTTCAAAACCCATCCTCTCCAAGACATAGCGTCTCGCAAAGCATGAGATAAGCTAGTCGAATTGGAAAAGATGAAAAATATTGTCATGATTAAAATAGTTGAAGTCATGAGTAATTACGAAAAAAAAACTATTGTCGTCGGTTGCGTACCATATGAATATCGAAGGTCTCCTCGAGCTTAATGCTGAAGCGACGATCTTCGTCCAGCTCAATGAACCTGTCGCAGATACCTCGGTCGTCGTGGCATCAGTCGCACTCCCCCGGGAGGTTTTCGTCGTCTGAGTATGACATTTTCGGCCTATGTTCATAATTCAAATATTAAACTAGATTATTAATCACGGGTTGACTATCGGTGATGTACGTAGCTCCTCCTTTCATTCCTGAGTGCATTATTACATCAAATTGTCTAGCACACGGGAATGAAGGAGAACTTATCCAATATGAGCATTCAATAAGCAAAACCAAATCATAAAATAAGAAAAACCAAATCATAAAATAAAGTAGTATTCAAATTAGCATGCATTCAATAATTATAAGCAAAAGTACATCATCTCTTGGTGTTCGTACATCGTCGAATGTTATCACTAATATAGCATCACTAATACAACTAGAACCGTAGCGCCCGACGGGTATCGACGCGGGCGGTGGACACCCAAAGATAAGGAACCATCACAGGATCATAGCTCCAGTGAGATCTCTGAAGAACCTGCCAGGTATTGTCGAACCTGTCCTCCAATGCAACCATGTAGTGACGGACGTGCTCGTCCTCCTCACTGACACGGTGACGTACCACCTCCGCGGTGTCCGGAAGCCTCGGCACCGTCACTGGCCCACGCGACCGCCACCAAACAAGGATCGGGTCAACAATGGGCTGCCTCCTCACCAACCTACGTCCCCCGGAAGGTAGCACCTCCCAATACCAGCCCGACGGAGCCCAGTCCCGAACATGGCCCTGATCAAGCAAGCCTCCACCGCCGAGTCGACGACGACGAGGATGCGGGATAGGCATCGCCGACGTCGATGCGGGAACTACTTCTATATATAGTTAAATAAAGTAGTTTTATTAATTAAATCAACTAGCTAGTTCAACTACTAAACCCTTACTATAAATAAATAAAGTAGTACTTACTAAAAACAAACTACTTCTATATATAGTAAAATAACGTAGTTTATTAAATCAACTAGGCTAGTTCAACTATATATGAAGCACTTACTATAAATAAAATAAAGTAGTACTTACTAAAAATAAACTAGTATTTTTCTGACTAATTATATTAAACACTTTCTCTTCTTATTTTTTTCATTTTTCTAAATACGTACTATGAACAAAAAAAATCATTAAAATTCTATAAACAAAATTACAACAGAAAAAAATCATAAAGATTCTATGAACAGAAAAAAATCATAAAAATTTGACATATTCGATCTTTGCATATATATGATAAAAATCTATGAACTACACATCTAAATTACTAC
>NC_041383.1:12170124-12170941 GCF_002162155.2 Triticum dicoccoides
CCCGGTTCATACGGCAAACCGGTACCAATGCCCGCCTTTTGTCCCGGTTTGAGCAACCAACCGGGACCAAAGGCCTCTTTTCGGCAGCCCAAAGGGTGGGAAACGAGGACCTTTGGTCCTGGTTGGTGGCTCCAACCGGGACAAAAGGCGGGCATTGGTACCGGTTGGTGGCACCAACCGGTACCGAAGAGGGGCATTGGTACCGGTTGGGGCCACCAACCGGTACCAATGGACCCGTCTAATTTTTTATTTTCTGCAACTGTTTTTTAGTGGATTCTTTCTACAGCTGTTTTTTTAGTCCCACCTCACCAAGCGAGAGGCACTCGCAGCTGTTTATAAGCCCTGAATGCAGAGACGATGAAGAAGAGGCTCAATGCTCACCTGCACATTGGTTAGCTTCAAGCCTTGAGGAATAGGGTAGACTGCACAGAGCTATGTGCAGTGCAGTTGACACTATTCCGAAAGGCTTGAAGCAAATTAATGAGCATTGCGCCTCTTTTTTATTTTTAATGACTTATTTTTAATAGTTGTGATTAACTTAACTAAAAAATGAGCATAGATGCTTATTTTTAATGACTTATTACAACTCAGAAATAAAAAGAAAAAAATAAATATAGGAGAAAAGAAAAAAAACTATATAAAAAACTACTCAGAAATAAATAGAAGCAAAAATAGTTGTGATAAACTTCACTTAAAAAATGAGCATATATGCTTATTTTTAATGACTTATTATAATTCAGAAATAAATAGAAGAAAAAATAGTTGTGATTAACTTGACTAAAAAATGAGCATAGATGCTTATTTTTAATGACTTATT
>NC_041383.1:12171416-12198547 GCF_002162155.2 Triticum dicoccoides
AACTTTACTTAAAAAATGAGCATAGATGCTTATTTTTAATGACTTATTACAATTCAGAAATAAATAGAAGGAAAAATAGTTGTGATTAACTTAACTAAAAAAGTGAGCATAGATGCTTATTTTTAATGACTTATTACAACTCAAAAATAAAAAGAAAAAAAATAAATATAGAAGAAAAGAAAAAAACTATATAAAAAACTACTCAGAAATGAGCATAGATGCGCTTATAGAGAAAATTCAACCTAAATTCATAATAAATTTCTACTAATTTCAGAGAAATTCAATATGAATTTAGATTAAATTTCCTGTATAAGGGAATCTATTTTCATTTTGAGAGGAGCTCAACAAAGTGAGAGAGGGAGGGGCTTATAAACCGGTCTGATTCCCCTTCGGTTGGCGAGGTGGGACTAAACTCTGGCCGCAACGAGGGCCAACCCGTTAGTCCCGGTTGGTGGCGCGAACCGGGACTAAAGGGCAGCCTTTGGTCCCGGTTCATGCCACCAACCGGGACCAATGGTGATGGGCCAGGAGCAAGGCACATTGGTCCCGGTTCGTCCCACCAACCGGGACCAAAAGGTCCAGCCGAACCGGGACCAATGGCCTACGTGGCCCGGCCGGCCCCCGAGGCTCACGAACCGGGTCCAATGCCCCCATTGGTCCCGGTTCTGGATTGAACCGGGACTAATGGGCTGACCCGGCCTGGACCATTGCCCCCTTTTTTACTAGTGCTTAGTGATGAAGATGATGCCTTAATCAGGAAACTAGAATCTAATGGTGTATATTCTGTTAGATCAATGTATGCCATGATTAATTTTAGGGGTATTAGCCCAGCTCATATTCCTGACATGTGGAAAATTCATGTCCCTCCCAACATACACATCTTTTTATGGCTGTTAGCTCATAACAAATTATTGGTTAGGGAGAATCTTGTTAAGAGGCAACACTTAAATGATTTATCCTGCTTGTTCTGCTCTGAAGGTGAAAACATCAACCACTTGTTCTTTGAATGTGTTGTAGCTATGGAAATTTGGAGAAATATCCACTCTGTCTTAGGTTGCTTCCACTTACCTGCTCTTGGTAGGGTGGCAGAAATGTGGAGTAGAGATAAAAATATGCAAGCTGAGAATCTTTTTGTATCAGCTACTCTCTGGGTTATCTGGAGATGCAGAAATGACATGTGTTTTAATCACAAAATATGGATGGGTGTGCAGGTGGTTCTGAGAAAGATTGCAGGATATTGCAACATATGAAAGATCCTCTGCAGAGGAAATGCAAGAGAGCGTGTGGAGATGATCATTGTAGCTATCTGGGAGGCTGCAAGAAAACCACCACTGCTGCTCTGGCCAGAGCTAGGCTGAAGAGATACGAGCTTTGGCTGCAATACTCCATGCAAAAGATGGGAGGCTGAAAGGACATGGAGGAGATCCTTGAGGGTTAGGCCTCATGTTTCTTCTCCGCTGTGGAGATTGCCAGTTGTTATTTCAGCTTAAGAACTTTTTAGCTTGGCCCGTATCAGGAGTTTTTGGTCGTATTTAGGCCTCGGAAAAGTTTATGCCCGAGAGATGTTACAATCTCCTCCCGCGGTCTGTATTGATAATGTACTCTGTGGGTTTAGTTTTCTATGGAAATGGAGCTGGGGCAGGAGCCCTTTTCATCTAAAAAAAGCAAGCAGTTTCCTTAAGAAAAACAAAGCTTATGATTTCCTTCTGGTTTCTGGTCTCGCTAGACAGCTGACTGTACTGTATTTTCTGGTTCCACTCTTCGGTTCTGGAAAGTTTTAGACGATCGACAACGTGATTTTGTTTGCTATCCCAAACGAGCAGCTGTCTTCTTGTTTCTTGGTTTCTGGACAATTGCTAGGATGCTCGTTCTGACAGGCCAGCAGGCTGTTGATGTTACGGCGAATATCCACACCATATACAACTCAAACTTAAATCATTATCCTCATATGCTTGTTTTAGACAGTTTCTGAAATTTTATCAGAATATTTCTGCTTTCAGCCTCTGGGAAGAATGCCAGCGCCTACCAGACTCTCCTGCAGTTGCAACTCTAATCTGACCTGATCCAAGTTTTCGAGCATTCCACACCCACGCAATGACGCAACCACACAATACATAGAGTAAATTGCAAAAAAAACATCACAATTGGGCATTCTAATTCAGAAAACCATCACCATTCGTTTTTTTTTTTGCAAAAAACAACCATCATTGTGGTGACAGTTTTCAGAAAGGGAATCGTTTGAGGCCGGTGCGCCGGCCGAACCGTTCGGCCGGATCGCACGCCACGCTGGCCCAGCGTCCACGAAAACACCCCCGAAAGCAAAACGTGTGTACGCGGTGGCCGCACACAACTTTCCCTCTTCTATCCTTTTCCCTTATCTTTTCTTCTACCTTCAGCCGCGACTCCACAACCACGTTTCCTCTTTCCTCGTCGCTGCTCACGAACCAGTGCAAGCTCCTCACGCCGACGGCCGTCATCGTCGCTGCCGTTCCATCGCTCCTGCTCGCCGGCCACCCGTGCAGACCACGCTCATCCCTCGGCCGCCCCATGCTTCTGTCATAAGACTGCAGCTCACCCGCCAGCCGGTTCCAGCTCGCGGCCACCATGGCCGCAACATCTCCCAGCGTCACCGCCTCCGCTCCTCGCCGTCGTTCATGGTCACAGCTAAGACAATAAGTTTGAAGTTTTTTTCAATTCCGGTTGTAGCTTTTGTAAACGCCGGTCGCAACTTTTCGTCCGTCGTCCATGGCTTCCGGCTCCACGGTTGAAACTTTTTTCATGGCCGTATGAAGCTCTTTTCGTTGCCAGATGAAGCTTTTCTGTCAGCGGTTGTAACCTTTTTTTTGGTTGTCATAGGTTTCTTCGTACACGAGTTAAAACTTTTTTCATAGCCGGTTGAAACTTTCACGTCAGCGGTTGTAGCCGTTTTGCTCGTTGTAGCTGCAACCACATGATGATGATGCAACCTGACAGCGACGAGGATGTGTTCTTTTTTTTGCTACAAACACGTCATTTTTTGCTGCAACCGACAACCATAAAAGCTACATCCGATTAACATTTTTGCTACAATGGCGACGCCGATGGATTTTTTTTGCTGCAACCGTTGTCTTCATTTGCTACGACTGACACGGGAAAATGCTACCATGGGGCATCTATGTTTTTTGCTGGAACCAATCATCGGTGAGGCGGAGCTGCATCCATGGCACTCCGGCGAGCGGCAGGGCCGGGGCAGCGAGCGGTCCGGGCGAGCTGAGTCCCGGAGCATGGGGCGACCCCGACGGGCGGCCGGGGCGGCGAACGGTCTGGACGAGCTGAGTCGCGGAGCTGCATCCATGGCGATCCGACAGGCGGCCGAGGCGGCGAGCGGTCAGCTCCAACCGGCGGCCGGGGCGAGCTGAGTGCCGGAGCGTGGGGCGGCCCCGACGGGCGGTCGGTACGGCGAGCGCTCAGGGAGACGAGGAAAAGGTAAAAAGAAATAACAGAGGAGCTTCGATCTAACGGTGTCGCACAGTAGATCGGGCGGCTGGGAGCGAACCGGCCGAAACATTCGGCCGGCGCACCGCCGCCCAGTGTTGCCCTTTCAGAAAACACTTATCGCTCAGTTAGCTAATATTGACACAGTTTCTGACCAATGAGGCCCAGCTGTAAGTGCTGACCTGGAAAACAAAACATGATGCTGTTGACCTGGCCGTTAAACTAGAAGAAGGGGACCACTAGTCAGCGTATCATGCGTTTCACGACACGGCGTGGACGCTACCGCGTCAAGCAATGGAGATTGGATAGGAGGCGGGGCAGGTCAACGGCGAGCAGCGTCGTTCCAGCTTCACCTACCTAGACCACCACCGGGTGCTCGCCTGAATCTAGGCCGCGCCACCGGTCGCCGATTCACCTACCCAGACCTCCGCCGGGATCTGGAAACGCTAGACCACCGACGGGATCTGGCAACGCCAGACCACCGCCGCTCGAACCCCGACGCCAGAAGCTTCGTCCCGAACCATGGCGGGCAGGAGGTAGCGGCCGGCATCGTGGGTGTCAAACGAGCGATCGATCTGGAGGGGTAGCGCCGCTCTAGATCCGGGAAGGACCGGGGTCGCCGTATCAAGCCTTAATCCAGGGTGCGCCACCGGCCGTCTACCCCAGGCCACCGCCGGGATCTGGCATGGACCACCGCAGCTCGAACACCGATGCTAGAAGCTCCGCCTCCAACCACGGTGGGCAGGAGGTAGTACCGGGCGTCGTGGGTGTCAAGCGCTGGGCAGTGGAAGCCGTCGTCGGGGAGGGGAGGGAGGGGAGGGAGTACCCGTGGTGCCCGGGAGTCGGGGAGAGGCCCGCGCGGAGTCAAGCGAGGCGGCGAGGTAGAAGAAAGAACGGCGGGGGATGCGGCGGATTGCCTCGCCGGCGGCGACCGGCGGTCCGGCACGGGATCCCTCCGGATCGGGGCGGCGGTGCAGAGCAAGGGAGGAAGAGGAGGGCGATGAAGTGGAGCGGTCGGAATTTATTTTTACGGGGTGGGAAGGTTTTTTCACAAGAGAGAAGAGATATTACACTGACATACGGCCCGTGTTTGTTTTGATGGTCAACCAAACTGGAGTCAAACGCCGTTAGTTTAGTTGCCACATCATCTCTTACAGTGGGACCTATCTGTCAGTTTTACAGTCATCAAGTTTTTATGTGAGTGATTAGTGTTTCGTGAAAACTGTCACCACAATGGTGGTAATTTTTTACAAGAAAAAAAAACAAATGGTGGTGGTTTCCTGAATTATAGGGTTTCCAATTGTGGTGGTTTTCTGAAATTTACTCCAACACATAATTAGTAAGTCACTTTACTCAGACTTCACCCGCTAGTAATAGTAAGGAGTGGTGATATCCAAGAACCGAGGCCTTCCTCCTCCTCCTGAGTCACCCCCGCGTGACGGCCGGGAGGCAACCCTAGCTCCTTCCGGCCAGCCCCCCTCCCTCCGCCCCCTCTTCCTCCCTCGCCGTGCTCGAGGGCGTGGCCGGGGGAAGGCTAGCCGTCGCCGGCGACAGGGACTCGGGGTCCTCCCGCTCGGTGCGGCTGGCGTGGGCCGGTGCCCTTGGGTCGGGTATCAGGCGGGTGGTGACGGAGCTCCGGCTCTTCCTCTCCTCTACGACGGGCGGCTTGGTGGTCGGGTGTGCCTTGGTCACCAGGACGGCAGCGGCGCGGTTGGATCGGCCATCGGCGGCGTGTCCAGATCTTGACCTAGCTAGGCGGCACGGGTCGCGAGCGGCGTGTGCTGCGGGCATCCGCCCCTGCCATGGTCGCAGCTGGTGAGGGTGGAGGCACAGCAGCGGTGCTCAGAGGGCGAGCTGGCCGTCCTTTAAGTGTTTCGGCAGCTGGATGGCGGCGGCGGCGCCGATGGGCTTCCTGGTGAGCTCTCTTGGTGGTGGGGCGCGGTCCTTGGGGTGCCTCTTACCTGTGGACAGGTCTTCGTTGGTGGCCTCACGTGGTTCAGAATCGGCTGCCGTGGTGGGGATGACACATGGGTGTTCGAAGGAGAGGTTGGCTGGAGGGATGGGTGGCACCAATGTGCTCAGTCCACTCGTCGCTGGCACGGTGGTGTGCCAGTCGTGGTTGCGTTCGCTCCCCCATCTCTCCATTTCCTCGCCCGTGTGCAGGCGGTTGCCGCTCCGGCAGTGTTTCGAGGCGAGACTAGTGTTGCGGTTTCGTCGATAGAGTGTGTCCCCTTTGACCAAAGTTGACCTCTTTGGGATGGTCTTGGGGGTGTCTTGCTATTGGGCAGCGGCCCTGGCGGTGGGAGACATGGTGTCTGTGGGTGGAGCGTGCGTCTCATATGCGGGCGGGTAGCCATGGCCACATGGGTGGCTTGGTTGCGGGTGGTTGGCTGAGTTAGGGTCCGACAGACGAGTGTGTGCGCGGGGGTACATCACTTGCCCAATCGGCGCACTGGCCGATGGTGGCGGCATCCGTGGATGTCTTATCCTTCCCGAAAGCTTTGTCATGGCGTCCTCACTCCTTTTGTCATACTCCGGGTGAAAACTTGATCAGCGCGATCCAGCGGTGGCGGCTCTGTGGTCGTCCCCTTCTGGGAGGCACCGCTCTGTAGTCCTAGCTTTGTCATTGTTCGTTTCACCTCTCCATTGTGGTTTGTCATGATGGAGGTCTCCGTTGGCTCCAAGCGGTCTTCTTGCATATCCGTTGTTAGCTTGGTGGTCGGTGGGTTGGTGTGTCGGTGCCCGGCACCTATGTATCAGTGTGTGGTGTGCGTAGGTGACGTGAGTTTGTATCGTCTCTCTCGGACGTAATGCGGTGTTGGTTGCTTTATAATATAATAAAGCAGGGGAACCCTTTTTTGTCATAGTAAGGAGTGGTAGTAGGTACTGTTACATTGGATGATGTCGTTTGTTCGCTATCTAAAAAGAGCAGGTGGTGGATCGCTGGATCTGATGAAATGTACAAGTTCATGGTACGTTAACTGAAATCATTAGTACATTTATTACTTCAATGGTATACATGAGCACATCCGTTTATTCTGAATTAAAAAATACAACAAGAGTTCTGAAACAAAACTAGACCGGCACTCCTCGTCGCTTCCTCCCTGGCAATGTCCCACCTTGATGTGTATCCTGAGCACGACTTGTAACAAAATAAACAAATGATTCATGCGGGGGTATCCTTGATTCCCATAAGAATAGAATGAAGTCTCCTTTTGGTCTAACACTAGGATCTGTTAGAAGTTCTGCAGCAGTCACACTTGGCGGTTTCTCGATTGAAGCATTCATTGTATAAGGTGCCATGCTGTGTGGATGCGAAGTAACGTCCGTTATGTCCACTGAATGGCCTTGTTCTAGGAGCGCTATTCTTGGCTGCATACCATACATGGAGAGGTTCCTTTTAAGGAATCTTATCCCCGTGTCCAATATGCCACACCAAGATTGAACATGCAGACTCCTCCTTAGCGCATCTGCAAACACAGTTGTTTCGACAAGTGAAGCTTGCATACTATGCAACACCTTGGCAAATTCATCCGCGAGCTGAAGTAGCCGTGGATGTTCTGTCGGGTCTACGCTTCCGAATGCCATTATCTTGAAAAGGTACCTCAACTCATCGTGAGATAGAGAACTTAAGAAAATCGGCTTCACCGATGCAAACCTGGCCAATCTTTTAATTCTACTTACAATGATGATCTTGCTTCCTCTTCCAATTCTTATGAGAAATGAGTGAAACTTTTCCCAGTCATCGTCATCTATATCAGAAACAAACTCAACAACGATCAACATCATCCCTTTCATAGTCCTTCCGTGGTCAAGTATTCTTAAAAGGTTGTCTCCATTCAAGTGCAATATAGAGGAGAAGCGCAGACGAACCCTTTCATCGCCGCACACATGAGCAACCAAAGTTTTCTTCCCAGTTGTTGCACCACCAATAATCGGAAGAACTGCCGGTACATGATCACCAGGAGGGTCGTCGTGCTGCAGCAAGAAGCTCAAGAGCTTTTGCTTTTCAGCATGCCGGCCAAACATGAAGTTATCTATGTAAAGATAAACATCATATGGCCTACGAGACATGCGCTCGCATCCACTCAGAAGGATCACAAATTCTGCCATGTTAGCAACAACAATTTCCAAGCTTTCCAAGGCACAATGCAACTCAAGGTGTGTGCCCTTATTACTTGTTCGAGAACGCTTGGCTAAATACAAGCCCCTGATAGATGAGTCCTTGCTACTAATCTTGTCAGAGCTTGCCCCGTCTTGGAGAGCTCGGTACTTTGAGTTGTCCACCACACTGTATCCTCGGTACATGGCCTCTGAGAGCATATTGAGCTGCATCATCATCCCGGAGTTGGTTATGTACCGTGTGTCCGCCTCCTCAACGATGGTGCAAACTCTCACCAGGAGATGGTGCAACCTCTCCATCACCTTCTCCTGCGAGTGTGGACGGCTAGAATGGTACTTGTTCAGTAGGAAGGAGATGAAACGGCTCACTAGTTCACCTGCAACTGCAGACAAGGCAACCTCCATGGCCGGAATTAATTAGGTAATCAACTGGTCGGCTTTTTAACAAATTTATAGGCTGGCATCTGCCAAGTCTTGCAGAGAGTCTTCACGAAATATGAAAGTCTCCATGCTTGACTTTTGACTGTGACGAGTGGGTGGGCGACACAAGGGTACTTGTCATTTTCACCTTTGTGCTAGTTCAGTGTTTAATAAAAAAAACTTGCACTGTGAGCATTTTTCATATAGGTCAATCTTGACCTGATGTTGATCACGATTTTAAATTTCAGTTTCGAGAAAATTTCAGCACCAAACGAAATCACTAAATTTCAGTGATTTCAGTTTGCATTTCGGCCAAATGGCCGAAATATTTACTTGAATTTAATTACATATTTGAAATTTTCAAAAAATATTTTGAAAACTATTTGATTTGTTGTGTACTACTGAAATTCTTGAAATATTTTGCCCAAAATGTAATATTTCATTGTCTACCGAAATTAATGAAATTCAGTGAATTTCAATGAAATCTCACTGAAAGTGAAAATCATGATGTTGATCTGCACTATGGTAATGGAGAAGAATTTTCATCTGCTGCAACTTGGACGATCGACAAACTTGGTCTTGTTTCCTATTCAAAGCAACTCTCTCTATTGACAATTTAAGTGAGCTCTGCCGAACAAGTCTCGCAGAGAATCTTTGCAAAATGGAGAAGTCTCCAGAGATTTATAAGTAGTTGATGGCGACAAGATGGTGGGTGACACAAGGATACATGACTAAATGTCCTGACATGTGACATGGATAAGCTAAGCAGCATGAGAATATTGACCACTCACTCTAGCAAAGTTTGACGGTGGAAATTGTTTTGGTCTTTTCGAGAAGGACTTGAGTGGAGAAGCAAGGGGCAACACATCAACAAGAAACGATATGCTTACTTTCTATCTTGGTCAGTGATGATGAGAATCAAAGCTCCATATACTTCAGTAATCACTCAGGGCACAGGTAAACTGTTTGTTTGTACTGTTGTCTTTTGGTTTTTTCAGAACCTGATTGGTTATATGTGGTTTATTTTGTATTTGTACTAGTTCAGTCTTTTAATCAAAAAACGCAAGCACGACACAGACCCGCCGCCGCCGCCGGCCACGGGTGGGCGCGCCCCGGCTCCCCCTCCCCCTCCCCCCGTACCCCCCGCGTCGCCTCCCCGCGCGAGGCGACCGGGGGCTCCCCTTCCCTTCTCCTCCCAGCGGCCCCCTCCTCTAATCCCCTCCCGCCGCCGCCAGCGTAGGCCACCGGGCCTGGCTCGCGTGGTGCCGGCGGCGGCGGCCCCGTTTTTTTCCTCCCCGCGCGGCGCTGTGGCTCGGGCGATGACGTCAGCGGCGGTGCACCCAGGCCGGCGTCTGATCCGGCAGCAATTCATCTTCGCGGGCGGCGCAACTCCGGGTGGCGAGGTGGCGGTGGTGCGGCTGCTTGGCTGCGGGGCGGCGCGATGGCTGGCAGCGGTGCCCTTCCAGCCCAGATCTGGGCCCTTTTGGGTCCCATCTGGGTCTGGGTGGGCCTGGCGTGTGCTTTCCGGCGTCATCTTCGGCGGACGGAGGTGTGGCTTGGGCTGGGGGTGGCGGAGACGGCGGCACGTGTACTGTAGCGCAGCATCGGGAGCTTCACGAGCCCGCTTCGGGCTCGGCCGGGCAGGGGTGCCTGGTTTGCTCCTGAGCTACGTTCGGTCGGTCACCACCGAGGGTGGTGGAGGTTGTCCCCTCCCACATGGCCGCTGGCCTGCTGCTCCTCGTTTCCGGCTGGTTCCTCTCGATCCCGCCGGTCTCGCTCCGCTTGTCACGGTGAGACGGCGATGGTGACTGCAAGTCCGTGGTGGCGCATATTGGTGGACGACAAGTATGGTGGATCGTCTGGGGAGAAATCCTTGTCGGCTTGTCTAGCACCGACACGGTGACCCCCGTGGGCGCCGCCGTGCCTTCCTGAAGGGAATCGGATATACCCCTTCCGTCCCATGACCCTTCGCGTACCGGGGGAAACCCTAGGCCATGTCCAGTAGCAGCGTCGTTGTCGTCGCGTTCCTTCTTGAAGGTGTTGCTTGGTATGCAGCGTTTCGTGGTGCTAGGAGCGTGGTGGAATCTTCAATTGTAACTCAGTTTTAAATTTCTAACCTGTTTTTGGCCATAGGAGATCACGGCACCATTTGGTTTTATTTTTCCCTTTTTCACACAGAAGTTTGAACCCGTGCACACAAGTAGATATCTGTTCGAACTGGCACTACGCACTACTGAAATCGCCTTATACGCCGAGTGCCACGGACACTCGGCAAAGGGTCAATAACCGCCGGCAAAGTCTTTGCCGAGAGTTGCACTCGGCCAAGGTCACCCGGCGTACACCTTTCCGGTAAACAAAACTTTGCCGAGAGCCGTTTATCGTGCACTCGGCAACAATATTACCGAGTGTTCTCGTGGTACTCGGCAAAGGTTTGAACTCGGCAAAAATGAACTAAGGGCAGATGAAAACCGCGGAAATTCACACTCGGTAAAACTTGTTGGCAGAAATTAAAAAAAAAAAAACGCCACCGACGCCACTGCTGCCAGCGCCACCACAGCGCGTGCACATGCTGCCGTCGGCCAATCTCTCTACCGCGCGCCACCGCTGCAAACGCGTGCTGCCGGCGGTGCTGCTGCTCTTCCTGCTTGTCGCTTGCGCTGCTGCTTGCTTCCTTGATAGCCGACGCTGCTGCTGCTGCTTGCTTCCTCGCAAGCCGGCGCTGCTGCTAGTGCTTGCTTGCTTGGTTGCCAGCCAGCGCTGCTTGTTTGCTTGGCCGAGAATCCAAGCACACGACGGCCACCATGAGAAAATACCAGTTGACCAGCTCTTGAAAATTCTCAATCTCTGTCATATCAATATACTAACGTTGGCTCCTTGGAGAAAATTTAACCTTTATTATCTTCAACCGCCTTGGCTTCATAAAATTTGTCTGACGTTGTTCCAACTTTCAATACTTCATACTTTGATGAAAAAATCCATATGATGTTAAGTTGTCTGAATAACCCGGAGGAGATAACCTTTGCAAACTTCTTCATCAAAAAACATGAGACCTGGTTCACTCATAACTGGGAATTTGAAGGCATACCTTCCTCATACCCATATTACCTGTAGCCCCCAAGTCTGAAGAGGGGAACGTAGTGATAGCTTTAAGACTTGCTTCAATATAAATATTGCAACTCTGAAAAAAATCCAAATTGTTCATCTGAATCACCAGTCATAAGTTGAATGCTCCATATATGTAGCCCCCCAAGTACCGGGTTGTCTTGTCTACAGTAACTTGGGACTTGTAATAGTCTTATGCTTATAAAACTTCAGCTAGTGTAGCCCCTAAGGGTCGGATAATTATGCAATAATTAGCAGGGGCGTGGCATCAAGAGGCGCCGTTGTTAGCGCGCGCTCGCCGGAGGCCATCGGGTGCCTGCGGTGGTTCGATGAGAAGCCGGCCAGCTCGATGGTCTACGTCTCCTTCGGCACGATGACAATCATCTCGCTGGAGCAAATGCGGGAGCTCGCCCACGGCCTTGACCTCCCAGGAAAAAACTTTGTGTGGGTCATCGCCAATGGCGGTGCATCAACGGATGTGTATGCCAGGCGGGTTCCCGATGGCGCATTGCTGGTACACCGTACGGGGCTGGGCGCCGCATGTGCTCATCTTGAACCACCCTGCTGTTCGTTGTTCCATAACGCATCGCCATCTGGAACCGGGACTAAAGGGGTCGGACGAACCAGGACGTATGGCCCCCGAGGCCTGGCCGGCGCCCTGGCCGCTCGAACTAGGACGGAACCAGTTCGTAACTCGACGGGGACTAATGCTCTGATCTGGCCGGGACTAAAGCCCTGCTTTCTACTAGTGGCAGTTTTTGTAATTGTTCCCTTAGCAGGTACCCCCTTCCCTGTGTTGTCCCTCGTGCATCATCTGGCACTCACAGATTCATCTTCAGACCGCAACGGCAACATGATGAGGAGAAGTCGTGCAAGACGCGGCCACCATGCTTGTGACGTCCCCGTCGTCAGTGCTGGCTTGCTCGCTGGCGTCGAAGCAGACTCGAGCATGAGCACGGCGGCGCAGTGCTTCAACACCTCGAGGTACACGCACACGTTGTCAAGGCTACGGTGCTTCTGCTTCCCGATGTCGAAGTAGATCGCCGTGGTCCCCTGCTCACCCCTCTGCCAGCAAGTTGAGGGAGTCTAGGACGGCCGATGGCTCTGGTGCGATGGCGAAGATCTTCCGGATGTGCGGCCAGAAGAAGCGCCGGATGTTGTGGCGCACCCAGTCGTGTAGAACGGTCTGGCGTGGAACCCAACCGAGAGACTTCGAAGGAGAAGACGAAGCGCGGATCAAGTCACGCGAGGCGAGATAGGGTTAAAAAAAAGTCGACGCGGATTGATAATTTTCCCTGAAAACCGGGCGTGAGATGGCATGATGGGTGGTGGTTAAAAAAAAGAATTCGATGTGGAGATGGACGAAGGGATGGGCAGGATGTGGCCAATTGGCAGGGAAAGTAACCTTGCATTCTTTTTGGACGACGATAACTGCCACATGTGTGGCAGCTAATGGGGTTGTGCCACACGTCCTGGGTGGCACGGAGACGACCCAGCCCGCACGATGGCGTCCGGGCGCACCCAGCCACAGGCCGCACGTCCAGTGTGTGGCACAATCGCCCACACATCCGCGCGATCGAGCGCGCTGCCCGCACGACCTAGCGCAACCGTCATCCCGGCCTGCCTTCCAACCACATTCCACCCTGCCGTCGTCGTCTCCTACCTCTCGATCCCCTACCTCCATCTCTTCCTTCTCTGGTTGCCATGGCAACCAGACTAGATCTCTAGTGCCTCCCACCCACCACCCACACCACCACCCCCACCCCCCCACCCCCGCGACGACGAGCTAACAGGTAGATCTCCGATCTCCTCCTATTTCTCATCCTTCTTCTGTCCAGAAAAGTGAAATTGTAGATTGCCCATGAACATGGTGACTAGATCCACGTTGTCATAACAAACACACCACGGATTGTGTGTATTCAAATTTGCCCACTAAAGTACACCAGATCTGCCATATTCTATCCTAGGGTTTAGCTAAGCTTCTGGATTGGGTTGGTGCGAGTAGTTGATGCATAATAATGCGTAGCAATCACTAAAAAATCATGAGAAAGTAAAAGGATGGGTTTGGGTGCTGCATAGAGATGGAGGAAAAATAATTGCCACATGTTTCTGATGTTAGTTGCCACCTATCGTTTCCGTCAGCTGCCACAATATAGTGTTGTTAGTTGCCATCATATTATGTTCACTGTTACCATCAGTTTGAAATGATAGTTGGCATCCAGATTTTAGAAAAGAGAATGAAAGTCCATGTCCTACTTGCCATGATATGTTGGTTGTCTATGCAAGAGAGTGATAAGATTGCCGTGTTTCCTTGCATGTGCAAATAGAAAGAATGCATTTTGCGGATATTGATGCATTCTTGGCCATGCAGTGATTGAAAACAAAGTGGGAGAAAAAAAGAGGAAAATGAATCATGAAGATGGCACTGATCCTTGGTTTTCTCAAAGGCCAGAAACGCCCCCTTGGGATGCAACAGAGTACAATCAACTCTTTTCTGCAGGGCCATTGCTGCCACTACTAGAGCAGTACGCAAACATCGGTACGATGCATCGTCAAAAAAGGGGCAGTTGCCATATTTGTGACGAGGAAGATGGCATTCTACTTATGTCCTACAATGTCATTTTTCGCTGGTTCTTACGACCCAACCACACACACAGGGATACCATGACAAGTGCAAGCACATGGCGCAAACGCTAACAGATGTACGGGCGACCAACTTCAAGTAGCCAATGTGGCAAATCAAGGTAACGCATATGGAAAAGAACACATACTGGTGTCGACATAAAAGTAAACTTGCAAGGATGGCAAAGACTTACAAGTTGTATGGAAAAACGCAGGGCCTTCATCTAGCGCATGGCAACAGGTGGCAACCATGTACCTACCATCAACGTCGTACACAGGAGAGACGAATGAAGTGAATTTGTGGACAGTGATTTAGGAGAATGAACTTAGGACAAATGTAGTTGCGATGCCTAGACAACTGCATTTGCCATGATTGGACAGGTGCAATTGCCATGCATGGATAACTGCATTTGCCATGCCTTGGACAAATGCAGTGCTACTCCTGGGTTGCCATGCATGCACAACTGCATTTGTCATGCCTGGACAAATGCATTGCCATGCCTGCACAGATGCAGTTGCCATGTCAAATCAAATGTAGTTGCCAGACCTAATCAAAATGTGATTCATGTATCTAAACAACTGTGGATGACAAGTGTGAACAAAAATCTGTCTGGCATGGTTGAACTACTATATGTGCCATGTTGTAGAAACTGCAGTTGCCATGCATTGACCAACTGCTAAATGATCACATGTTTTTATGATGGAACCACACCGGCAAACATCTCATGTCAAGCTTCGCAGTTGCAGTCCAATGCTATAGCAGATAGAGCACATCAAGTTGGAATGACAAACTAGATGCGGTTAGCGCATGTGTCACAACAAGGTAAAAAATATGTGAACTAGCAAAACAATAGTGCATTTGCTTCTGTGAAAAAGCATGGGGGAAAATGGATTTCTCACGGTGGTGGCGGAAAACAACAAAAATGCTACCAAGTGGACACGTGCATCCTAGAATGCATGTTTTGATGATAAAGGATGTTGGTTGCCATGCATTGGCAACATTAGCTGCCATCGTTGTTGAACTGTAGCTGCCATGCCTCAAAAACTGCAGTTGCCATGCATGGCCAGATGCAGTTGCTATATTCCTTTACAATAAACCTGCCACTCAAGCAATGCTTACACATGTACCTTTTTTTTGCACGGCCTTCGACTACAATCAACACCGGCGCGGGGACATCTACTGCGGGAACATCTGAGCACACGGAAGATGCATTCCACCAGCCAGTCAACAGTCCTGCCACAAACAATGCAAAATCAGTGTCGGAAATGGCAATCGTTCCAGCGATGCCGACAAGCACACCTTTGCACACCAGCACAAGCAACACTCAAGCAGATGAAACAGTCGCCAATACTAAAGTGAATGATGAAACTGATGACGAAGCACAAGGGGATGAAGAAGATGGGCAATCAGAAATCATGGTGCCTCAGCAACCATATGTTTGGCAGAGATTTGATTCGTTTGCAGATGCCAAGGAATTCTACCAGACATATGCAATGTACTATGGGTTTGTGGTGAACACCGATGAGGGAGTCCCGGACTAGAGGGTGTCCGGATAGCCGAACTATCATCATCGGCCGGACTCCAAGACTATGAAGATACAAGATTGAAGACTTTGTCCCGTGTCCGGATGAGACTTTCCTTGGCGTGAAAGGCAAGCTTGGCGATACGGATATGTAGATCTCCTACCTTTGTAACCGACTCTGTGTAACCCTAGCCCTCTCCGGTGTCTATATAAACCGGATGGCCTTAGTCCATAGGACGAACAACAATCATATCATAGGCTAGCTTCTAGGGTTTAGCCTCCTTGATCTCGTGGTAGATCTACTCTTGTAACCCACATCATCAATATTAATCAAGCAGGACGTAGGGTTTTACCTCCATCAAGAGGGACCGAACCTGGGTAAAAACATCGTGTCCCTCGTCTCCTGTTACCATCCGCCTAGACGCACAGTTCGGGACCCCCTACCTGAGATCCGCCGGTTTTGACACCGACAACCGAATACCATAGGAAAATAAAAAAAACTAACGAGTACAGCAGATGTAAGATAAGGTGCTACAAGGCACAAAGAAATAAGAAGAGGAACTCTATTTATCTGGTAGTTTGATCCACAAAAAATGGAGCCATGATGACATATCATAGTTCATCTTCGCTCTTGAGAAGAGAAAATGTCAGATGGAAAGCAAGTGACGATGAAAACCAGAGAAAGCCATGTGGAAACTTTTTTTTTTGAAAATTTGGAAAATTCAGCAACCGTAGTGCCGAATAGCAGACGTCACTGTTAATTACTACTCCCTCCACTTGCTTTTTTATACCATGTAAATTTATAAATTTGTGTTCGAACTTGGAATTTCACATGCTAATAGAGCACCCCCTTCTTAATATACTGAATTAATCTTGTTTTTTATAATAAAAAAATTAAATGTTGTTTTCACTATAACCTGGTTTCCACTAGATATTCCCCGCTTCTTGTGTCGTTGACGTGTGGGACCTACCAGCAAGAAAGTCCGTAGCAATAAAATCATTTTTCTATTTGCCGTGGGACCATTCTGTCAGCAACGAGCCTATCCCCGATCTCTCCCTTCTTCCCTGGACCACCATGGGTCCATGGCTGCAACCACGAGGGGCTCCTGGCCGTGCCGCCCAGCTTCTGTGGAGCCACGGTGGTCGCCAACTTCAATGGCTGGCGCGGGAGCCTCGCTGACGGCAACTTCCCCCTCTCCGCCGCTCCCTTACCCATTGCAGATGCGATGCGCCGCCGCGTATTCTTTGGACCCTGGGTAAATTAATTAAACTCCGAATTATTTGGAATCCTACCTAGGCAAAATTTCAATCTAAACTGGTTTGAATTTCTCGAAATTTTTCCAAATCTTTCTCGCCTAGCCAGACACGAGCACCAGGCGCTCCGCTGGCCTGGGGTCCCTCCCTCCCTCCCTCCCTCCCTCCTCCACGGCTAATAATTGTCTGCAGCTGTTTAATTTCCTAGTCTAATCCTATCATCCAAATGCAACTCTGATCTACATACAGGATGGCCTAACATGTTGCCCAATAATAATACTCCCTCCATTCACTTTTGTAAGTCATTTCAGACTACTTAAAATGGGTTGTTTTGTACATTGTCTGAAATATCTTCAAGGTCTTATAAAAGTGAATAGAGGGAGTACTATGTTGGATCTTGGCATCTATGTATACAACACAACGCAAGACAGAGCCTCATCTTCTTTTGTACTCTCTATATATGTGGTGTTGTCTTGCTTGATTGGATGGAATCACACACATATAGTATTGTTGGTTGGTCGATTGCAAGCGTGTACACCAACTATAACAAAATGCTAACTAACCAGAACAATGGGAGATGACGATATACTCCCTCCATCCGGTAAAGCTTATCCCTGTGGAGTATATGATTGCCCACCTCCTTCTTGTCAGTTTCATGTTCCACTACTTAGCCACCTCCATAGTGAGACTAGCTAGAGCTACTCGGGAGTTGCTAGTGATAGTGCGACTGTCACTTTACTCTCCTCTTCGTCTTGCACACTTGATCCGTTGAACCTACGCTACTCTTCTACCTGGTATGCATACAACCTCACATTTGAATTTTCTGGTCGATCTGATGTAATTTAGCCTCTTAGTTAGGTGCGTGTGTATATCCCACCATCGATCCTCCGGTGAAAATTCATTTCAGGCACTGCGCACAGGAGCTGCAGTAATGACTGAGGGGGCCGCTGAACCTTTGGAACCACTGGGCGACCCAGATCCTGCTTCTCCTGAGCCTCGCGCTCCAGATCGTCCTCTCCGTCTTTGCCGGGATCCGTCGGCGTCAAAGCTCCTCCATGCCGAGGATACTCCTTTGGTTGGCGTACCTTCTTGCCGACTCCACTGCCATATATGCCATCGGCCACCTATCCCTCAGCAGTGCACCATCCAACCACCACCTTGTCTCTTTCTGGTCGCCCTTACTCCTGCTGCACCTTGGCGGACCAGACAACATCACTGCCTATGCTCTTCAGGGCAATCAGCTCTGGCTCCGGCACCTCCAAACCCTTGTTGTGCAGGTACTCGGAGCGGCCTATATCTTGTACAAGCATATCACTGGGAACATCAACTTTCTCGTGCTTGCTGCCACCTTTATGTTCGCCATTGGTGCTGTCAAGTATGGGAGAGGACGTGGGCACTCAAATGCAGCAACCTGGACAGCATTCGGAGCTCCCTCAAGAAGGAACGACCTACCAGGCATAACCATTTCCACCCCCAGGATCAGGCAGGAGATCACGAAGATGAGGAATTCGTTCTCCGTCGAGCTCACTCGCTGTTCCACATCTGCAAGCGTGCCATAGTTGATTCTTCAGTCGACGGGGATTGAGAATTATCGAATTCGAGACACCATAGAAATGCTTGGGAAAATTGATGATCTGGGGTTTGATGGAGGTGGAGCTCTCTCTCATGTATGACATCTTGTACACCAAGGCGGCTGTGATCCACACCTGGTTCGGCTACTGCCTTCAGGTCATCTCGCCCCTTGCCATCGTCGCCTCCCTTCTGCTTTTTTCAGTTCAGCACCAAAGTTGAGCACAGCATAGTTGACATTGCCATCACCTATATGTTGTTGTGCAGTGCTTTGTTCATGGAGACAACTTCCCTGTTGAATGATGTAGGGTCCACCTGGGCATTTGCATTCCTATGTACCACGAGCTAGAGTTGGCTCCGATACGAAGCCCTATGCACCACGAGATGGGACCGGCTACGGCGTGCGGTTGCATCTCTTCACCGGCTCATCAAGGCAACCACTGGAGGAGGTAGCAGCTACAAATCGGAGAGGTGGACAGGCACCCCCCGCACCTTGGGGCAGTACAACATGTTGCACTTTTGCACTCGCCGTGACAACAACCTGGCTAGCCCTCTGCTTGGTAGGTAGGTTGGCCAAGATGGTGGGGCTCGGGGAGTGGTGGAACATGAAGCATTACTCGGGATCTATTGAGATCTCAGAGCTTGTGAAGGAGCATACCATCAAACACATGGCACGGTTGTACAAGAAGGGGAGGTGGAACCCATTAGGAGTTCTCATGAAGAAGTGGGGCCAGGAGGCACTGGAGCAAAATAAATCGTTCCCAGAACTCGAGGAATTCCTCGGTGTCGAGTTTCAGGAAGGCGTCATCATCTGGCACATCGCTACCGATGTTTTCCTCATCAAGAGCGAGCGAGCAAGGGTGGAGGGTGCATCGGGTCGTGTGGAGGCCATCAAGCTGATGTCGAACTACATGGTGTTCCTCCTCGTCGAAAGGCCCTACATGCTACCAGGCCTCGCCCAGAACAGGTTATACCAACGAACCTGTTCTTGAAGCAGGGAGTCCCATGCCAAGAAGCTCAAGAATGGCAGTGGGTTCACGACCATCCTGTGGCTTGTGGCATAGCACCTGTTCCAAGCTTCTCTTGAGGGCCCATGAAGACTTAATGATGATTACAGTATATATGACAACATTTTGGAGCCATATCTTGTTCCCATTCTTGAATAAAGAGCTCGATGGATTTAATTGACTAGCAACTCTGTTCTTGGGTCATAGCAAAGTACTCCCTCCGTTCCATATTAGTTGTCGCTGAAACGGATGTATGTAGACATATTTGAGTGGTAGATACATCTGTTTGGGCGACAACTAATATAGAACGGACGGAGTAGTTGGCTAGGTTTGTTTTAGTCCCCAATTCCTTTGTAGCATCATCATGACCACCACATGGAATTCCAAATTTAGTATTGATGTGCTACCAAATGATGAGTCGGTACCTTGTCTGCAAGATGCAGTCACGTACAGCAACATACACTTGTTGCCATTTTAATGCAATGAGCACATGCCTGATTCCTCACCATCTTTGCACTTAATTACTCCTGTGTTGCATAGCTTACTACTTGATTGCACATCTACCAAGAGCTGCTTCATGGCATGCTGGCAGCCTGGCACTATATTATAGTGTGCACAACCAGTGGTAGTTTAATTGCTGTATATGCAGTTACTACCTAGCTAGCAGTGGTGTGCACTGCCAATGACTTCTTAGGCGGTTAAAATAGGTTATGAAAATCAATTATGGGATGGGTTTAAACTTTAAAGTAAGGCTGTGCGGTCTAGAGCTTCTCTTGCTATACCCACTTTTGGAACCACTGTGTGCTTTGTAATGTGAAGGGGATAATCCTTTCTGAAGAACCCCTTTTTTTAAATGAAGAACCTTTTTTTGATGGCCTTATGAGTACATGATTTGGGTTCAAGGAAGTTGGCGGCGCCCTACCTTTTTAGTCCTTCTATCTCGAAACTGTTGTCCATCAAGAGAAACACTGTGAAACCATCTGCCTGTACATGTTCCTAGCAAAATTGAGCTGTTAGCAATCCATACTTTGGTTGTCACTTAAGATGATGTTGGCTATCGAATAAGTGCAGGTGATCTGTAGCTCTGATGTCTGAATCAAAATTAGATCGGCACACCTTGCCGCTTCCCCCCTGGCAAGGTACTACCTTGATTTGTATCCTGAGCACGACTTGTTACAAAATTAGGAAATGATTTATGAGGGGATATCCTTGAAACATTAACACTAAGGTTTCCAAAGCACCATGTGACTTGAGGCACATTGCGCCTTGTTATCTTTCTCCCTTGTTGTTCGGGAACGCTTGAGTGGAATTGCTAATACAAACTGCTGCTTAATGAGTCGTTGTCTCTAATCTCGTAGAAGCCTGCAACGTGTTAGAGGTCTTGGTATCTCGAGGTATCGAGCAGGCTGTGACCTCGGCACATGGCCTCCGAGAGCTAGCATCTTAAGCTGCGTCGTCAACCCGGAGTTTGTGATGCATCGAGCATCTACCTCCTCGACGATGGTGCAAGCTCTCATCAGAAGATGCGGCAACCTCTCCACCACCTTCTCCTCTGACAGTGAAAGGCTGGAGGAGTGGTATTTTTTCGTCACGAAGGAAATGAACCAGCTCACAAGTTCACTTGCAACTGCTGATATGGCAATCTCCATGACTCGGATTGATCAGGTAAATTGTTGGTCCGTCTCCGGACAAATTTTATTAGGCTGGCCTCTGCCAAGCCTTGAAGTATCCAAGGCATTTCCCTTGGCGAGTGGGTGGGTATGTGAGTGGGTTTGGTGGGTAGGTTTGATGAGACACGCGAACAGGATCAGTCAACTTTCCAAGCAGCATGAAAAAGAATTGACTGACCAGTATTTGTAATATTTAAGCATCTTTTCATCTCTATTTTCTTAGATTCCTTTATTTTTACATATGGGGGAATGACATTTCACATACACCTGTGGAACACTTGAACATGTAAATTGTTTTTTTTTTCTCATGAACTTCATTGGAGACTGGGTAGCGCACAATTCGATCATCGGCAAAGAAATGATACATTCCCTTTTATCTTGTTCAGTGATGATGAGAATCACAAGTCCATGCTTTAGTATCTTCCAGGGCACAAATAGCAGTTTGTTTGTACAATTTTCTCCTTCAGTTTCTTCAGAACGACATCATTCTCTGTGTGACTTATATTATACATTCTTCAGAGCTGATGTTGATCTCCACAATGCTAAAGATTAAATTGTGACCAGAGCAATCAATGAAGCATGAGGAGCTCTGAAATGGACCGGAAGCACTTCAACATCTTGGACCAAAACAGAACAGGATGACCTCAGAGTCGGCCGCACGGTCGAGGTAAGCTGTTTTCCAATGATGCCCAAAAAAAGTGGGTTTTGTGCTTATTTTCAGCTAGAGTGGACATATAAAAATCCAGAAAAAACAAACACTTGAGCCATGGTTCCAGTTATCGGTGGTACTTGCCCGTTGTCTCACTGAAGCCCAAGCGTGCAAACAGGGCACAGCACTGACCCATGGCTCCGTGTGGTTGTTTGATCATGCGTTTATTTAACATGGGAGCTGCTTGTTCCATGCAACATGAAGAAATTGACTAGTATTTTAAATATTTAGCTATGTCCAAATTAATTATTGTTCTTGTATATTTAATCATCTCTGCATCTCTCTTTTGTTGGACTCCTACATTTTACATGAGGGAATGGCAAGACTGGGACATCCAGAGGATCACATTTGAAGACTAGTGCGTCGGTGCTTTCTCATATTCTAGATCTAGCAGAGGATCACTTTTGTTAGCCAATATTTATTTTGCCTAATATGAATATCATCTCTTTCTAACTGCTTGCTGTGTCTCAGCACCTATTCTAGGTCCATGAATACCTCTTTTTTCAATCGCCTTTTCTTATCAGATATACATACGAACAATTCGAGGCCATTCTTTTTGATACATAATGCATTTTTATCTTGGTCATAACGAAGATAAGAATCACACTCTATGCTTCAGTAATCTTCCAGGGCACATGTAACCTGTTTGTTTCTACACTTTGTGTGTTCTTATGAGCCCATTCTGAATGTCTCGAGGGTCCGTGAAGGGTTAATGATGATTGCAGTACATATGCTACATTTGATTATACTTTTGGAGCCATCTGTTGCTCCCTTTCTTGTATAAAGAGCTCGATGGATTTAATTGACTAGTAACTCTGTTCTTGGGTCATAGCAGATTAAGTAGCATCACCATCACGAGTTCACGACCACCACATGGAATTCTCAAAACACATGTTTGAGGCTGTATTTGTCTACCTAATCCTCTATTTAAAATTTAGTATCGATGTGACGTTGTGATACGAAATGATGAGTTGGTACTTGGCTGATTCCTCGCTATCCTTGAACTTAAATTATCCTGTGTGCTGGCACTATACTATAATGCACAAAACCAGTAGTAGCGCAATTGCTCCGCAGTTATGAAAATAGATTATGAGATAGTTGCACATATATAGAGTTGTTGCTTGGTCAAATTGCATGCTTATAATACACGTATGGCAAAATGCTAGACAATTATGCCATGATGATACATATACCTCTTGTTTGTTTACTTCTCTGTTCACTATTATAATATTTCCTAACTTTTTCTGAATCGGATGATATAGACGCGTTTTGGTGTGTTTGTTCACTTATTTCAGTTCATATGTAGCCCATATTGAAATATTCAAACATATAATACGGAACAGAGGGAGTAGTTTCCTTCCTGATCCAATATAAGCTGCATTACTGAGTGGTGGTAGAAGGTAGTGCCACTTCAGACGATGTTATTTGCTATCTAAGATGAGCAGGTGGACTGTTTGATCTGATAAAGCATACTTCCCCGTCCGGAAATACTTGTCGCTCAAATGGATGTAGCTACAACTAAAATACGTCTAGATACGTCAGTATGGGCGACAAGTATATCCGGACAGAGGTAATACAAGTTTACTTTACATTAATTGAGATTTGCAATACATTTAGTTCAATGTTATACATGAAAACATCCATTTGTTTCCCCACAAAAAAAAACACATCCGTTTGGCATACATAGAAAAAGATACAACAATAGTCACATTACACAAGTTTGGAAACAAAATTAGATTGGCACTCCTCTTCGCTTCCTCCCTGGTATGGCACTACCTTCAAGTGTGGCCTGATCATGACTTGTAACAAAACAAGAAAATGAATTATGAGGTGGCATCCTTGATTCCCATGAAATTAGCATAAAGTCTTGTTCCGGTCTAAGACTAGGATCTGATAGAAGTTGTCCAAATGCCACACTTGGTGATTCCTTCTTCATTGAAACATAAACAGTATAAGGTGTCATGCTAAGTGGATGCAAAGCAAAGTCTGTTATGTCCACTGGATGTCCTTGTTCTATAAGCGTGCTTGGGTGCGCACCATACATGGCGAGATTTCTTCTAACGTATCTTAGCCCCTTGTGCAATATGCAACGCCAAAACTGAATATCGAGTTTCCTTCTCAACACATCCGCAAACATATTTGCTGCGAGAAGTGAACCATGTGTACCGTGCAACCCCTTGGCAAATTCATCTGCTAGCTGTACTAGCCTTGGATGTTCTGCAGGGTCTACACTTCCGAATGCCAGAGTCTTGAAAAGGTACCTCAACTCATCATAAGATAGAACAGTTAAGAAAATCGGCTTTACCGTTCCAAATCTAGCTAGTCTTTGAAGCCTACTAATGATGATGATCTTGCTTCCTCTGCCCTTTCTTATGACGAATGAGTGAAACTTTTTCCAGTCATCATCACCTACATCAGAAGCAAATTCAATAACTACTAACATCATACCAAACATGGTCCTTCCATGGTCAAGTATCGTCAAGAGGTTGTCTCCATTCAAGTGTAAAACAGACGGGAAGCGTGTGCGAACTCTGTCGTCGCCACACGCATGAGCAACCAAAGTTTTCTTCCCAGTTGCAGAAGCACCTATGATCGGAAGAATATCCAGTGCATGACCACCGGTAAGGTCATTGTGCTGCAACAAGAAGCTCAAGAGCTTCTGCTTCTCAGCATGCCGGCTGAACATGAAGTTGTCGGTGTAAAGATAAACATCATAGGGCCTGCGAATCATGCGCTCACATCCGCCCAAAAGTACAATGAATTCTGCCATGTTAGCTATAGCAATTTCTAAGCTTTCCAAGGCAGTATGTGACTTGAGGTGCATGGCCGTGTCAGTTGTCCGAGAACGCTTGGGTAAATACAAGCAGCTGGTAGATGAGTCGTTGCTAACCTCGTTGAAACCTACACCGTCTTGGAGAGTTTGGTACCTCTAGGTGTCCAGCTCATGGTATCCACGGTACATGGCCTCGGAAAGCTTCTTGAGCTGCATCATCATCCCTGAGTTGGTTATGTACCGTGCATCCGCCTCCTCGACGATGGTGGCAGCTCTTATCAGGAGCTGTTGCAAGCTCTCCACCACCATCTTCTCCTCTAACTTCGCACGGATGGAGGAGTGGTACTTTTTCATCAGGAAGGAGATGAACCGGCTCACTAGTTCACCTGTAACTGCAGATATGGCAACCTCCATGGATTGAGGAGGGAACTGTTGGTCTGACTCTCTAGACAGATTACTGCAAACACTTCCTTTTTTAACTGAATCCCTCTACCAACTCCTACAATGGCTCGTCGAAATATAGAAAAGTTTCTAGCGATGACTAAACCATTGACTACGACGAGTTCAAAGGTGTGTGATCACACTGACACTTTTTTTATCTAAACGTCCAAACATGCTGACAAGGACAGGCCAACTTTCTATTATTACCTTCTGCTGGACTCGACGACCTCTAGAAGTTTGACCTTGGAAATTGTTCTAGGATTAGAAGGGCGTGTGTGATGGTAAATGCAGCATTTGTATTGCAAAAAATTTAGCAGCATATAATAGAAGTAAATGAAAATGATAATCATGGTAACTCACATGCGGCACCAACATACTGTGAGTAACATTCCTAAAAATGCAGAAAATCTGAGTTTTGAAGATGTCTTACTGTCTAGGGTTTTTTTTTTTTGGTATGGTGAACTTTTATCAGATGCATGCATGTATTGGACAGCTGTCAAATATTCTTTCATTCAAAAGTAATTCTCTGACATTAGATACACATTTGTTTATTCAGATTAATTTATATATTTGTTCATATTTACTTATTCAGATTCAAAGGAGATGTTAGATACTTGTCAAAGTTGACATTTGGATTGGCTCCCGTACATCCAAGAAAAAAATCGCGGCGGGAAGCTACCGTCCTGATTGCAATTCTCTGGCATTGAAACAATGTGAGCCCTTTATCTTGGTCACTGTTGAGAAACGCAATTCCCTCGGTTACTAATCCCTCAAAATACTCCCTCCGTTTCAAAATAAGTGTTTCAACTTTGTACTAAGTTGAGACAATTAAGTTACTCCAAAATTGAGACACTTATTTTGGGACGAAGGAAGTATATGAAAGCCGTTTGTTTGTACATTCACACTTTTGATTCTTCAGAAACGTGTTTAAATCTGCATGTGGCTTAGTTCACAGGCTTGAATAAAGAACTGTTGCACCTTGTGCATTCTTCTGTATTCAGGCTTGGCCCAATGTAAAAATAGAAAAGGAAAAATACTGCCAGAGAATTGCATTTATCTGCCATAGAAACGCAACTTTACTCATTACTGGCCAGTCTCTATGGAGTCTGGACAAATTAATTAAACCTCTACCAAGTATTCAGAGATTATTCAAAAAATGGAAAAGGCTCCAAACTATTTTGACTGCGACGATTTCAAGGGTGGGTGGGGTGACACGGGACCGCTAACATCCCTCATAAACTTACCGGTATCTATACTTCATATTTGTCCAGTATCCCATGGAATACACAAGTTGCGCACCTTGTTAAAACTTGTGAGAATGACGGGCCAACTGCCCAAGCGACATGGAAACATGAGTTGCATTTTTAATATTCACAGTAGGTAGGTCCAAATTAATATTGTTCCATACTTACCTGTTTGCGGTCCTTGGAGATCACGGCACCATTGCTTTTTTCAATCAAATTTTCCTCATGGAAATTTGAATCCTTGTGCACAAGTCAATCTAGTATTCCTCACATTGCAGGCAGGTGTCCTTAGGAGTAGAGGCTATCATTGTTTACCATATTCTCATACAATGGTAAAACTGGAAAAGAAAACTATTATGATGCCTGCAACGACACCCATGACGGACTGGCTTGTACAGTCAATTATATCGGCATTGGTCGTCGTTCTTAGCAGAGGCGAGCTCCTTCCTTGAAAGACAAGTCAAGCAGAAAGTAAAGAAAAAAAAATAAGGGGGTTGCCGTGTGCTAGTTTTGTAATGTAACCGTGTTCTAGAAAGACAGGTCAGACAGCGAGTAAAGAAAAGAAAAGAAGTAAGAAGAGGGCGGGCCAGCACTTTTCTAGAATAGCTCTGGTCTGGTGACATCAATATGCAGTGGTGTACTGGTGTGTGTCTCCTCGGGCATGCTTGACCATCAAGCAAGTCAAGTTTCTTCAAGTTTTCTGTCAAATTGAATCACGGAAGTTTGAATCATTGTGCATGGGCCAAACACAATCCTCTACACCTTAATCAGCATTGCCGGGCCAAATTAAGTATCGCTCCTGCTCTGTTCCTGATGGCTTAAATCGTCTTGAATTCAGGTATGCTTGTTTAACAACTCGATTTTAACCATGAAGGAAGTCTTGAATTCGGATAGTGTCAAAGGTGAAGGAGGATTCATTTGCATCGAATCCAATTCCCCCTCCCTCCCCTCCCCTCCCTGGCCGCTCCCGCGAGCGCCGCCGGGGGGAAACCCTAGCCCGCGGGGCGCGGCCCCCTCCTCATCTCTCCCTCCCCTCGCCGCCGCCCCAGCGTGCTGGCGGGCAAAGCCCGGCCAGATCGGGCGGCGGCGGGGCCTCTTCCTCCCCCGTGCGGCGCTGAATGGCGCGGGCCATCCTTGTTGGGCGGCGGCGGCGCGGCGCTGGCCCAGGGCGCGGCGGCGCAGCGACGGCGGCCCGCGACGG
>NC_041383.1:12198715-12261688 GCF_002162155.2 Triticum dicoccoides
CGGAGGCGGCGGTGTGTGGGCGCGGCCCAGATCCGTCGCGGCTGCGGCTCAGGTGCTCTGGGCCCTTGTGGTGGCGGGGCCCCGGCTCGCCGTAGGTGGTGGCCTGCTCCGGTGGCTGCCCCTGCTGCAGCGTTCCCTGGTGGTGGTGGACCTGCCGGCCCCTGGTCGATCCGGCGATGGCAGGTGCCGCGGGCTGTGCTCGGCGGGGATGTGGGCTACCACGGCGTGGTGGTGGCTCATGGCGGTGGTCAGGATCGTCTCACGGCGGCGGCCGGACTTCTTCGGCGTCGGCCCGTTGGTGAGCGGCCTGTGAAGAGCTTCGACCCCTCTTCTCGATGCCCGGGCGCAATCTTCGTCGGTGGGATGGCCCTCTCCCTGCTGCGACCCATCGCTAGTCCCGTGCTCGGGCAGCAGGACTGTGCTTGTCTCGCGCCCGGTAGCAGGACCTCCTCGTCTCGCGCCCGGCAGCAGGACCGAGCCCGTCTCGCGCCCGGCAGCAGGACCGAGTTCGTCTCGCGCCCGGCAGTAGGACCAAGCTAGTCTCGCGCCCGGAGCTGGAGGACGAATCGATGGACTTGTGTGCCCCGGGATCCGATCGTCTCTTCCGTTGGGGTAGCGGCGGGTGTCGGTTGTGGTGGTTCCTAGGTCTTGGATTCTAGGGCGGCGGCCCTGGTGGTGGTTGCGCGGTGCTCATGGGCAGAGCCCGTCGCTTGGTGCTGCGCGGTGGTCATGGCCGTGTGGGCGGCGTGGTTGTCGGGGTGCAGCGTTCGATGGCAGTGAGTATTGGCCGACAGACCGCCGGCGGCGTAGCTCGTTGCCTTCTTGAAGGCGTCGTCGCGGCTCTCATTGTCTGTCGTGTGGCTCCGGGGGAAATCTTGATCCTCGGATCAGGCGGTGGCGACGCTCCCGTGTCGTACCCTTCCTGAAGGCACCGTCTTGGAGCCCACGGTTCGTCGTATGCGGCTACATCTCTTCGTGGTGGCGTGTTCACTGGTGGAGTCCCAGGTGCTCGAGTAGTGCTAGGGGCCGTGTTGCTGCGCTCAACGCCTATGTATCCCGCTTTGGGTGTGTGCGTGTGTTGTGGTGGTGTGCGTCTGTACCTGGATGTTGTTGGTCATTGCTTTATTTATAAAGCGGGGCGAAAGCCTTTTTGGTAACAACTCGATTTCTGGGTAATATGTTTTTTCAGTTTCAACCATCACCAGGAGAAAGACACTGCCCAAAAACGATATTGTCATGAACAATATTCAAAGAGAAGACGAGGCAATCAGGCACTGACGATAGCTCCCATCATTTTGGGGAGGGCGGGAGGGTGGCTGAAGAAAGAAATTGTTCTCAGTTTCTGGGTGATACGTGTTTCATCTCTGATATACTCCAGTTGCCTTCATGTTCCCATCAGTTTGTGTAACAGCAAATAGTGTTGGGCTCAAGAAAGCGGCAAATGACTATGGAAAATAGACTAGAGCACAGTCAGAGTCGGCGAATTGTTCCACTCAGCTTGGTAGTTTCAGAGTATCAGGTCAGGTTACAACTCAAGGAAGAGACGGGGTGGAAGGAGGTAATCGATCCAGTGGCGGAGACAGGGGGGACCAGCAGGGGCCCTGGCCGCCCCTAACATCTGGATTTTGCTGCTAATTTGCTATGAACAGTGACATAATTAGTAATCTTTTGCCGCTGAAAATCTATTTTGCTATAGTTTGGCCCTCCCTAACTTGTTTTAGCAGCACCTGTCAGGATGCCTCACATGTCACCCACGCTGGTGTACACAATTGTAGACTACTCATCAAACATCAGTCCCTTACAATCGTACCCCACAACACTAACACCAAATGACCCATTCATCACGAATAGATGGGGCTGGGGGTCTGGCTGACTTGCGGGTCCCGCCGTCCGGCACAACCGTCTCTTGCTCTCGTTGTGTTTTTTCTCGAGCTGGATCAGTTTCGTCAGCTCCTTCATCCTTTGCTGCTGCACCTCATTCATTTCTGCCTCTGCAGTCTGCACGCTTCGCTAATGCCTTCTCCCAGCGACCCTGCATACGGGGTGTAACACAGACAGTTACCTGTCCAGCCATGGGAGGTTGTCGCCGGAGGCTGCTCACGTTCTGAGGGCGTGGTCGGTATAGCACCGACGCACGTATCTTGGTGGGCTCACCATGCTTTTTTTTCAAGTTCTGTAACATGCTTTGGACAGAATTTAGCAACGGCTCGCATACGACGTCTTTCCTTCATCCTTCTTCCGCCTGAGTTTCTTTCACGATCTCCAACAACATCAGGTTCCGAATCTGCTACTACATAATTTAGCTTGCATAGAATATGATAATGACAGCGTATATCAGCACAACATCATACACTGCTTCTTATTCAAGTCAAAACAATTTCTTTCAGAAAAACAAAGCTAATACTAACAATCTTTTTTCAAGCATCACCATCACACTTTTCTTGTTGTTCTGCTATCTGAAGAAACATATTCACTGACCCCAAGTTCAGTTCTGGTAAGTACTGGTATACACAACTTCAGTTCTGGTAAGTTAAGGACCAGGTCACATGCCATACTACTCTTTCTCTAATTAAACACAATGATGCCAAACTAACTTGACCCGCACTAGGAGGTCTTACCTTAACTGACACACACTAGGCACAGTTTCTCCTCCAACCAAAAAGTTTGTCAACACTTGATTAGTTAAGAGGCGCATTTGTTTCCATTTCTCTGCCGTGTCATTTTTTTTCGAAAAGGAGGACTCCCCGGCCTCTGCATCAGATGATGCATACGGCCACATTTATAAATAAATAAAGAGGTCCAACAAGGTCTTATATTCTAAAAACAAAATAACGGCAAGCTCACAAACAGCCACAACGCAAAAAACAAAAGGCCCAAAAGCCACAACCGGCTGGCATAACAAAGATAGGTAAACTAATCGCCTATCCTATTACATGACCGCCATCCAAACCGGTTGAAGATATCCCGCGCTACCATCTCCCATCGGACAGATCCAGTAACCAAACGCTCCCTGGCCTCCGTCGGAGTGAGTAACGACCACATACGGATCAACGCAGTAGCTCGGAATAAAACCTGCAAAAAATGAATATTTGTTCTTCTGTTAAAAGCCAAATCATTTCTGTAGTTCCAAATTGCCCACAACAAAGCACATACTCCTACGCGAATGTGTCTAGCTGTTTCGGACTCTATCCCAACAAGTCACGTTCCAAATAACGTAGTGACCAAATTCGGAGAAGTAATGTTAAAGGCAATGTGCACCGTGTGCCACAAAACTCTCGCCAACGGGCAGCCAAAGAATAGGTGCTTGATAGTTTCATCCCGATCACAAAAACTACACCTAGTAGATCCTGTCCAGTTGCGCTTAACCAAATTATCATTTGTTAAAATGACTCGTTTATGCACAAACCACATAAACACTTTAATTTTCAAAGGAACTTTGACTTTCCAAACATCTTTGGGACTAGGAATGGCACTAGAGTTAAAGACATCGATATACATCGACTTAACTGTGAACTCTCTAGACCTAGTAAGCTTCCAACACAACTGATCGGGCTGATGAGATAGCTGAACCTCCATCAGTCTACTCACCAAATGAAGCCATGCTTCCCACCGGTCGCCAACAAGTGCCCTCCTAAACTGAATATTAAGGGGAATTGACTGCCAAAACATTGCAACAGTAGCATCACGTCATTGAACAATACGATACAAGGACGAATACTGAAGCGCCAGCGGCGTTTCACCAAGCCAAGTATCCTCCCAGAAGCGAGTGGTGGTGCCATTACCGACTATAAACTTTGTTCTATTAAAGAAGGCACCTTTGACTCTCATAAGCCTCTTCCAAAAAGGCGAGTCAGTTGGTCTCACTGTCGCCTGGGACAAAGTCTTGGACTGCAGATACTTACTACGGAGAATCTGCGCCCATGTGGCCTCAGTCTCAACTGATAACTTATAGAGCCACTTACTGAGAAGACATATGTTCTTGACTTCAAGATTCTCAATACCAAGGCCCCCTGGTCCTTTGGTCGACAGATGATATCCCATTTGGCGAGTCGGTATTTTCTCTTTAGTTCATCACTCTGCCAGAAGAATCGGGATCGATAGAAGTCCAGCCTTTTCCTAACACCAACTGGGACTTCGAAGAAAGATAAGAGAAACATAGGCATACTCGTGAGCACCGAATTGATAAGAATCAATCGGCCTCCATATGACATGAGTTTGCCCTTCCAGCAACTCAGTTTCTTCTCAAACCGATCCTCGATGCACTTCCATTCTCTGTTTGTCAGCTTACGATGGTGAATGGGTATACCTAAGTACGTGAAAGATAATGCCCCCAGTTCGCATCCAAACAATTGCCTATAAGCCTCTCGTTCCTCATTGGCTCTACCAAAATAGAACAACTCGCTTTTATGAAAGTTAATCTTCAATCCAGTCAATTGTTCAAATAAGCATAACACCGGCTTCATATTTCTCGCTTTTGCCAAGTCGTGCTCCATAAAGATAATTGTATCATCAGCGTACTGCAGGATGGACACACCACCATCAACTAGATGAGGCACCAAGCCACCCACCTGACCGGCCTCCTTTGCCCTACCTATCAGAATTGCCAACATATCAACCACAATGTTGAACAGAATAGGAGACATTGGATCAACTTGTCTCAGGCCTTTGTGTGTCTGGAAGTAATGACCTATGTCGTCATTCACTTTAATTCCAGCACTCCCTTTTTTCGTGAAAGATTCTACCTGACGTCACCAAGCTTCATCAAAGCCCTTCATACGTAAGGCCTATTGAAGGAAAGGCCATTTGACTTTATCGTACGCTTTCTTGAAATCAACCTTGAAAACAACTCCATCTAGTTTTTTCGTGTGAATCTCATGGAGCGTTTCATGAAGGACCACAACCCCCTTGAGGATGTTCCTGTCCGGCATGAAAGCAGTTTGGGTATGCTGCACCACAGAATGCGCAGTCTGCGTGAGCCTATTAGTCCTGACCTTGGTAAAAATTTTGAAACTAACATTAAGAAGACAAATGAGCCTGAATTGCTCAATTCATAGGATCCTGTCTGTAATGCTTGGCTGCCAAATGCTTTTCAGTGCTGCTTCCTGGATAAAACATTGAATCTAAAACATTGCTAGAAAATATATTTAGGCTGGAGTGTTCTGTAGAATCACAAAAAAAATTGTGAGAAAAACATATGCTTCGTTTTTTGCAGAGGGTGTGAAAAGTGTATATTAAATTCTGTCCTATGCCAAAAAAAATATGTACGTACTATTTTGATCCTAAAATTGCAGATTTTGGGATGGCAAAACTTATGGGAAGGAACTTTAGTCGAGTTCTGACAACAATGAGAGGAACCTTAGGATACCTCGCGCCTCAATGGATTAGTGGAGTGGGTATTACACAAAAAGTTGATGTTTACAGCTATGAAATGGTAGTGCTAGAAATCATATCTGGAAGGAGGAACTTATCACCTCAAGAATGTACAAGTAATAGTGATCATGATGTTTACTTTCCTGTGCAAGCCGCAATTAAGCTTCTTGAGGGAGATGTCAGGACTTTGGTCGATCAACAATTACATGGTGACATCAACGTGGAGGAGGTTGAAAGAGCTCGCAAAGCTGCATGTTGGTGCATTCAAGATCATGAATTTGATCGTCCGACAATGGGCGATGTGGTTCAGGTTCTCAAGGGTCTAGTAGAGCTTGATATGCCCCCAGTGCCAAGATTGCTTCAAGCTATATCTGGAAGCTCTTCTACAATTTGAATATAACCAGGTAAGGAAAAGTTGAAATTTCAGCAGGGTTGTAATAACTGAGCTGAGAAGTTACCCTTCATACACAGTTTCCCATAGTGATTGATACTACTAAATACATGTCTTTATGTTTAGTCTCTATTATTGTACAGACTAGCAGGGCAGCTAGTGTATCTGTGATTCTAGATTTGTCATGTGTCGCCATTTGTATCAACATTTCAACTGTTTGTTTGTCCCATAAATATCAGTTGACTTATTGGTATACAAAAGTTTGTAGCCAAAATACCATTTCCATGACGGGTGTTCTTCATCGCACCTTAATTTTTTTTAGATATTTCCTATTTCCATCCTTGCCCAACACATGGTTCTTTTTATCTGCCCCTGTTTTATCTTTCACAAATGAGGATTTCAGAATCTTCAATCACGCCGCTCTATCCAAGTATCCAGAAACCGGTGTTTAACGGCGACCAAGGACCCTCAGTGGCAGACATCAGAAAATGGTAAATTTACTAAAGGAAACAAATTCACAGAAACCTTATTTGTGGCGGTTACCTGTCTAGACCACTGGTCGGAGCCTTGGCAGCGGGCCACGCCATCTTCCACGCCATCCCGGCCGTGTTACCGTTGTCGACGCTCTGAAGGGGTACAGAGGTGATAAACAGGCTTTTTCTTCGGTTCTGTAATAGGCACCCGCACATGTGTTTGGGAATGAAATGGTGCATCAATGTTATACTTCCTTTGGAAACATTGTAAAGCTGAATCTGTGGTCTATATGCCGTGTGGCAGAAGGCGTTGTAAACTTTGTTGGCCGTGTGCATCGGTCCATGCATAGGCCGCAAGAGCAATGAAACTCTTGCATATTGTCTAGAGTCAAAAGATGAATCATCTCTGCACCATGATTAATTCCGACCCGTACCGAGGAATCATATAGAGGAGACGTACGTCCTCAAAGCATGTTCCATCCTTGGAGCACAGCTAAACAAAACTATGAACCATTATATTATATATGAAAATACACAGTATTTTGCCCATCTAATGATACCAATTAATTTGGTTTAGTTTTCTTATACAGATTTAGTTAAACTTTGCACCATTTGAGTACAGGTAAAATCTTTGAGCCTTGTTTTGGAGACGGAGTGAGTATACGCATGCATACAATGCTCTCGATCGGTAGGTTGGGACCCAAACCTCTCAAACTCGTGATTGATTTGAGTTGAATGCATGACAGCAACCACCGACGTCCTCTTAATTGCATGTGTAAATTCTGACCGACTAATCTAGCTAGCTCACATGTCCTATTCCTATCTTTTTTTTTTGAACTTATGTCCTATTCCTATCTAGTACAATAATCGAGCTGTCTGCAGCACAGATTAAATGCGGTCATCACTGTCACACCAGTTGTTAGTTCGAACGTACGTGCTAGTACTCATCCAGCTCTTCTAAGCCTCCACAAGAGCGGAAGCTGTGGGTAGGCTGGGCATGGATGCATCCATGGCGCCAACGGAGGGTGACGAGCAGCCCCCGTTGCGCATGCTCTTCTTCCCGTTCCTCCTCCCCGGCCACCTCATCCCGATGGCCGACATGGCCGCGCTCTTCGCCGCCCGTGGCGTTAGGTGCACCATCCTCACCACACCATTGCAAGCTTCGACCATCCGCTCCATCGTCGACCGTGCCAACACTTCCCTGGGGTCAGTGGATGTTGTCGTCGTTCCTTTCCCCGACGTCGGGCTTCCCCCCAGCGCCGAGAGCGGGACTGGCCTAACATCCAAGGACTACAACGACAGGTTCCTCCGGACGGCGGAGCTGCTCCGGGAGCCCTTCCGCCGCTTCCTGTCCGACCACCACGCCGAGATCGACGCCGTCGTCTCCGACGGCCTCTTCCACTGGTCCGTGGATGACGCCGCAGAGCATGGAATCCCGCGCATCACGTTCCTCGGCACCAGCATGTTCGCCCGTTCCTGCACCGAAGCCATGCTCCGCAGCAACCCGTTCGAGGCGTGCTCCGACGACCCAGCCACCGTCGTCTCTCTGCCGGGGCTGCCGCACCGGGTGGTGGAGCTGCGGGGGCAGATGATGGACCCTGTGAAGCGGCCACATGAGTGGGCATTGTTCCAGCTCATCCACGCCGCGGACCGGCGGAGCTACGGAGAGCTCTTCAACAGCTTCCACGAGCTGGAGCCGGCCTACGCCGAGCACTATCGCGCCACACTCCACGGCCGAGCTTGGCTTGTCGGCCCGGTTGCGCTCGCAAGCGGCAGCGGGAAGGACGTGACGTCAAGAGGCGCCGTTGCGGGCGCGCTCTCACCGGAGTCCATCGTGTGCCTGCGGTGGCTCGACGAGAAGCCGGCCAGCTCAGTGTTGTACGTCTCCTTCGGCACTATGACAATCTTCTCGCCGGAGCAGATGCGGGAGCTCGCCCGCGGCCTTGACCTCTCGGGCAAAAACTTCCTGTGGGTCATCGCCAATGGCAGTGCATCAACAGATCTGTGTATGCCAGACGGGTTCCCGATGGCGCACCGCGGGTACATCGTCCGGGGCTGGGCGCTGCAGGTGCTCATCTTGAACCACCCCGCCGTGGGTGGTTACATGACGCACTGAGGGTGGAACTCCACGCTCGAGGCTGTGAGCGCCGGCGTGCCGATGGTGACGTGGCCGCGGTACGCCGACCAGTTTCACAACGAGAAGCTCGTCGTGGAGGTGCTTGAGGTGGGCGTCGGCGTCGGTGCGGAGGACTACGCAACATGGATGGAGACCCACCGACTTATCGGCAGCGAGGTGATCGCCGAATCCATCAGGAAAGTGATGAAAAAGGAGACGATGTGGAAGAAGGCTGAGGAGCTCGGCGCCAAGGCGAGGGCCGCCGTGGAGAAGGGCGGGTCGTCCTACGATGATGTAGGGCAGCTCATGGAAGAGTTGATGGCCCGCCGGTGCTCTGGACGTACGGCTCGTGGACAATTGTGATCCGGCCTCCGCCGTGTGCTTCCCTTTTGCACTGTACCGTGTACCTTTGTCCACCACATTTTATTAGTAATAAAATAAATAAATTCATTTCATGTTCTTCTGAAACTGCTGGCTTCACTTTATAGATAAATCATTTTGTATAGTTGGGCAGGAGCTTTGCTACACTTGTAAATTAAGCTAAGAAACGGCGGCCGACGGCGACGGCGAGGACTCATTCTACGTGCAGCGGGCGGCGGTGTAGAGGGATGCGTATGTGGCAGATGTGCTGCGCGGTGGGCCGGCGTCGCCCGGGGTATGAGCTGCACGGTAGCCTGTGATCTTGTCAGGGTCTTCCCTCTGGATCAAGTGGTCGATCAGCGGCTTCAAGTCGCAGGCTCGCAGCTTCTCGTGCGGTGTCTCCTCCTCTGGCTGACGGTGTAGGGACTCCAGATCGTGGCTGAAAGGCATCTCATTTGCATGTATCAAGCACGTACGAAGGTACATGATGCATGCTTACATGGATGCACGGTGGCTCACCAGGCATCTCTTAGATCTTCGTGCATGGAGCCGTCTGATGGCCCTTGTGGGCTCTTGGCGGCGCACTTGATCCTGAAGTGCGTTGACTCCTTGCTACAATTGGCGCCATGGCTCGCGTACGGATGCATTGTCATCTACGATTACATCTTACACGGGCATGGTTACAAGACCTCGCGATCCCATGAAGGTTCGTGGCCGGCAACCATGGATCTGGTGGTGACCACCCGCGGCGCTATGATCCACGGCTTGGTGGTGGTGATTCAGATTCGGTCGACCGAGTGAGGATGACTGCACACTGTGCTGCAGCGACCTTCTACGTCTCCAAATCAGCGATGGTCATTCTTCGGTCCATCTCAGGATCCAGTGGTTGACTTCGGCAGTCGGATGCAAATTATGAGCGACCACTTAACGCAAAGGAATGGTTGTGCAGTGGCGGCGGTCACATCGCATGTAACTGCTTGGATCGTGGAAAAGTGGCGGCGACAACACTTGCATGACTTCGATGGTGGTGCTACTCGAGCACCCGGTCGCGAGGTCCGGGGTGAAAGCCTAGGTCTGAACCGAACTGGTTATGTCTGGCAATGGCGATTTTTTTTTACGTCGTTACCTTGTTGAAGGCATTGTCCGGATATGCTCTGACTGATTCTTCAAGGTGAAAACATAGATTCTGCCCTTGGTGGTTGAATCCGGTAACGGCGACGCTTGAGTGTCGCTCTCTTCTTGAAGGCGTTGCTGTTGAAGAACCTCGTTGTCTGTGTGGTGTCATTAGATAATTGGTGCGGATATGGTGTTTACTGTAGTTTGTCGATCGTGGCTCTGATCACTTTGGGTTTTTCTTTTTTCCTCGGCTACGTATAGCTTTGGTCTTATATGACTTTGCTATTTGCTGCTGTGTTTTTTGTGTGTGTGCGTTTGTGTTGGCTGTGTGCATCTTAGCTATGCAGAGGCTAGTTGTGTGCTCTTTTGGTTTGTATCTTCTTGATGCTTCTTTATGAGCTAATAAAATCCACCCTTTATTGAAAAAAAAATTAAGCTAAGAAACGTAATTACGTACGTGATGATGTGGTCTCATTTGATTGGATATTAGTACAAGGCAGGGGCCCACCCCTGAAATTCAGGACGGCCATTTAGTTACTTTGGGAAGGCTATGTTCCGTTGATTTTGGTCCGAAAATCCTAGACACACGGACAATCACGGGCGAATATTTCACACTAATTAACCTTCGCCCCCTCTGATTTGCATGGGACGGCCCCGTTTCCCCCTTAATCTCCAATTAAACCATGCCAGCTAATCAGGTTCCGTTGATTCCGTAGTCATCCGCCCGTGTGTGTAGCATTGCCATTTTTCGTCGATGTAGCATTTTTGGTGGGCAATCTACCTCTCCTAACAGTGGGCCTCCTCTAAACTGGGATCTATACGTATTCGACAATCAAAAACAATAAGAGTGGCGCAAAGGGCCAACGCTCGGGTTAGCCACGTCATCGAGCCGCACTGTTCTGTCCAATCTTCGTGCCGTGCCTGGCCAATCGTGTCGTAGGATCAGGCCTCCTATCCAAGAAATATCTTTCCTTTGTTTTTCCCACACGCAACCTCCTCTCCCCACTCCTCATCGAGGGTTGCTGCCGCCACGGCCGCCACCGCTAGCTGCCCCCATCGCTGCTCCTGCTCTGGCCACCGAAGGAAGGCTGGCTTCTCGGGCGGATCTTCTCCTCTTGGTGATTTCCTTGTAGAAAGTTGCGGCGTGGCTCGAGGTCTCGTCCCGAGAAAGCCAGCCTTCCCACGGTCCCGCATCAAGGCGGGCGACGCCGCGAGGTCTCGTCCCGAGAAAGCCGCAGCAGGACGAGCACAATCAAGACGAGGTCGATGCGGTCGTCGGCGCTTCCTCCGCCTCGGGATCGAACGGGCTGGTGGAGAGGGGCGCGGCTCTACGTCCTCCTCAGTCGAGGGTTGGATGGAGCCCTCGGCTATGGGGAAACAACCGATGGAGGCAAGCTCCTCCTCGCCCGCCGGCCCCGTGATACAGCCCTCCACACCCCCGTCCGGTGACTAGGGCGTCTGGGCCGACGCCTCGTCGCGGCATGCGCTGGTAAGCTCGATGCGCCTAACCCGCTTCCCTGCTCTATTTTATGAGACGTTGAAAGTGAGAAATAAGTTATTTTGAAGAGCGGGGAGTATTAGCAGGTCTACGGACTGTTGCTCGATCTATCTCGTGTGTGTCTGGATGCCTGCTTCTGCTTGATCGGGTTCACAGTTTGTTTCCAGCAATGTGAAATGCGTGTTTGCATTGAAGTGACTAGATTGTGCTCATTTTCTCACTCCTTTTCTGTACAAATGGAACGAACTCGCGTTACGAGCAGAGTACAGTTTGTTGTCCTATTTGCGTGAGTTTATAAGGTATCATATACTATATTACGAATGCGTTGCCGCAAGCATGCAGTTTCATGTATTGGAGCAGGTTTGCATTGGCCAATCGTCAGAAGATAAAAGGCACGCCGACACTGTGTTGCTTTCCTTTAATTCCTAGGCGATGTGGTGTTTGTGCTGAGTGTGCATCTATTTGGTTCTTCAAACCAATTTGGTGTTTGTTTTGCTGGATTTGGATCAACCTTTGGATGGGCAGGATAATTGAACAGAAAGCCGGAACAACAAAATTTGGCGAACCTGAATTTTGTTAGGATTTGAATCTGGTAGTTCGATTGGTTTAGTGAATTCATCTTCTGAAAGCCCAAACAAAAAAAAATGGCGAACTTGAATTTTGTTTTCATCAACTGTCAAGTGAAATGAAAAACGAGCCTCGAATTGACTGTAAATTTGGCTTCTTAGGTTTGTTGTCGTGTTTTGATTTTGGCTTTCCCGTGCTTTGCCCAACCTAGGATTCTGTGTGGATTGTGATTTGCTTACATATCTCATAGACTCATAGGATGGCATAGACAATGTTATCTATTCTTTAATCTAAGTCAAATACTCCCACTTATTATATAAGATATGGTCTTCATCATAAGCTTTTGTAGGAAGAAGACCTCTTTACGATGACTTTTGGACGGCCTTTGAATGGTGAAGGTGATGATAAGTGTCTGTCAGTTCTGAATTCGTTTGAAGAGACAATATCTCGTCAACTGCGTGCATGTAAATCCCAAGCATTGTCGAAGAAAAAAGCACTAGAAGTACTTGTATTGTCATGTAAGATATCCTTTGATGCAATTACATGTTCATTATTTTACATTGCGTAAAACCTTGTTCCTTGTTTTTCCGATTTACTGATGTCATGGTCCTTGGTCCTAGCTCCAGTAGTAATGTTGAGCTCATGCATTAAGTTTTCAGATACCAAGATAAACCCTAGCCTTTTACTAAACATACACCAAATATGTGTCCCTGCTTTTTTTAAATTACAACGAGCTTTTGATTAGCTCTGAAATTTTTGGACTGCTGATTAGTTTGCATCAAATTGTTTTGTGTATGAAGTTTTTGAAGTAAGTAAGTACTTCATGTTAAGATACTTCTAACTTAGTCTTTAGATTGCAACACCAAATTAATAAAAGAATTTGGACGCTCTGCATTGGAAACGAAAGGGAAGTTATTGAATTACTTGGTAAATGCTTGGCATATTTAATTTGAACATACGCATGGTGTGCAATTTGTAGGTTCTGTGTTGTTAACTAGAAAGTTCTATTAGGACCGAGTTTGAATCACTGCAAGATGATCCTGAGCTGGAAGATGATCCTGAGCTGTGCAGATTACATTTTCATAAGGTCTTAACCCCTGTTTCTTTTCCAATTCTTCATTTAAGTTGCTCAGTCTACTTTCCTGAATGCTGATACTTGACGTGTGTATCATGATTCATGAATCATGTTGGTCATCTATGTTTGTGCCGTATTATTGTGATAACGCAGTGGTTTCAAATTAAATAATGGCAAGTCAAGTTATAAGTTGGTGCTATCTAAATTGGGAGGTTTTAAGAATTTGCCACTGCATTCATTGCCAATTACGGAATTACCACTTGATGTTTCATGTCATTTGGGTCCTGAACAACTGTCATTGAGAGAATGGAGTGAGACTGAAATGCCATTGAATTGAGTGGCAATCCTCAGTTTCTCTTTAAATTGTCAGTGAGAGGGGAGTGACAGAGAGTTTGTTTCGGCACACCACTTTACCCACTATATGCATTGATTGCGATTATTGTATTTTTTACTATAACGAAATCTTATGTCGTATATCATAGGGAAACAAGGTTTTTTTAAGCGCTAGGCGATGAACAAGTGTTTTGCCTCCACTTTTCCATTTCTGAACGAAGCGCACACCTAAGCATAATAAGCACATGTTAAGCGCTGGCCGTTTTGCCTACGCTCAGCACCTAGCACCACCGAACTTTCCACTGTAGGGAGATGTGCAAATAAAGACCACCATAGCTGATTGCATAAATGAAGGCCAAGTTTAGTTCCGGCCGTGTGATCATCTGAACGATGCATAAGAGGGGTATTCATCAATTTCTAAATGTCATCGCAATTCTATATGGCCATGTAGCACATTACCATGTCATCGTGTGCATGAGCAAACCTCATGCAAGAATACCGTCATTTCTGAAGATGATACATAAGAGGATTTTAATTGATTTCTGAATGTCTTCATATTTTTCCTTATTATTAATAATGTAGTTAGCTTACTTCTGCAACTGCCCATCTATTTTGTTTCATTGGTATATCCACAACTATTGTTTAGGAGTCGGTTGTTTCATTGCTATTTTTCCTTTATAATAAATGATCCCTCGTATATAAATAGCTTCGAGGTTTTCTTAGTCCAATAAAGCTCCACCTGTGTCACTGTCCAACGCGAACACCACCTATGTCAAGCCAGTCTAATGAGGCGACTGAGGATGTGTAAAAATCCAGGGCGAACCCGATCGGTCGGCCAGAGGAGGCACCTTCCAGCTCAGAAGAAGGGATATCCTCCACCTCAGGAGCGACTCGCCTCTTCTGCGGTGACAACTGCAGTGAAACCTCAACCACCATCTGCCTGTGATAATCCTCAATCGCCTCCAAAGGAAAGCCATCATCAGAGTACTCCATCTCCACGCGGTCTCTCCATAGGCGACTAGGCGAGGACACCGCCTGGAAAGAACCAAACCAGAGAGAGGCCGCCGGAGTGGACAAGGGGGCCGACCCCATCTCTATCCTCAGCTCAGTCGAATGCGTAGATTTTCCCATCGGCGCCTTCTTCCCGGACTGGTCATTGGGATTTCCATCCACCCCCTGGTTACCACTGCAGTCTCTGTCTCCGCCATCGATCATATGAACATTGGTGTCCCCATTGTTATTATCTGCCTAAGGAGCCTTCTCAACCACAACATCGAGATCATAAAGCAGACCATCATAGTTACATGCTACATAATCTGGAATATATTCCGCACCCAGCACACCGACGAGTAGCCTAGCAACTCCATGCATACGAGTATATGGCATATCCCCCTTCTCTGTTTTACCGAACAGAGAACCGAGACTCGAGACATTAAGAAAATCATTAAGCAAAGTCTCTGGAACACCTATGAGTCTGACCCATACCTTCTCTAGCGGTGTCCTTGCCGGCTCAGGTTTTGTACACTCGTCAAACTCAAGAATACACTTGCTCCTGGGCACCCTACTTAATCCACATTTAATCAAGTGATTAAGATCCTCTCTCCTAGGTAACTCAACTCTATATACCTGATCCTCCAACATGATAGGTGACAAGTGGAAAGACTCAGAAAGCAGCCGTCTGAGCCGCTGACACACCTGTTCCTCTGTCAATGTCCCTTTAGTAACCCTGACCAGACCAAACTTTGAGCTCTCCGTCGTGGGGGTCACCAAGATCGTACGTGGAGTCTCAAAGAACATAACCTTGGTGTTGAGACACCATAAATATTCATGACAGGCGTGGGTACCAGAAGCAGCGGACAATCGTCGGATGAGTGTACATGCTTCAAGCATATGTCACATAACACCGCCGTGCAATCAATCACAAAGTGGCCTGGCAGCCCACAACGATAGCAGGTCATCTTTTCTTTCTTGCGTGCCACCTTATTAGCGCTCATATTTTCAGCTTTGTCACTACCTTTGTTGCTCATCCCATCTTTGTCGTCGGTAGGCATCGTGGCCGACACTGTCAGCGCTGCCAACGCCGTAACCGCCGCCATTGCAATATTAGGCAGAGAAGCCGTGGAAGTAGAAGCCACGACCGTCTTCGCCGCGACCGCCCCACTGTCAATCTTTGCCGGTTTGATTATCGGCTACTTAGGGTATACCTTGGGGGCGTACGGGCGACACAAAGGGGGGGGTTCCGGTTGTCCCCTCCCTGACATCCCCACTAATGATAATGAGGCCCTGTAGCACCCTCGACAAACTCCCCAGGCGGAGGGTTGAAATTCCGCTACCACTGGTTGCTGCCATAACCTCTTCCTCCCCCGTCATTCCATTGGATCCAACCATTATGATAGCCCTGATAGCCACTGTCGTTTCCACGTCCACCTTTGTATCCGCCATGACCGCCATTGAAGCCACCGCGGCCCTGAGCAAAATCACTATGGCTGCCGCCTCCAGAGACAACTCCAGAATAACCACGCTCCACGCCGCCGGATGCACCGCGGCGTCTGTTGCATGAGCCGCGGCATGGCCCTGCCCGGCATCACCCACCTCGCGCCCCGTGCTGTCTCCACCGCGCGGTGCAGCAGCTGGCGATGGCGAGTGCTGTGCTGGAAACCGTGGGGGCGGTCGGGAGTCACCTCGCCCAGCCATGTTCGCCAGCGGGACTCGCCGCGCCGTGCCAGTCAGTGTAGGGAATCTAGTCGCCGGCACTTCCCAGTGCTACATGCTGGACAGGTGCTAAGCACGCCACATAAGCAAAACAATGACACGACAGAGTAATTAAGGAGGAGAGAGAGCACTTGGTGACCCAAAAAAATCAATGCCAAGCACGTAAACCTATGTAAACCACTTAAATGAAAGACGTTGACTAATGCGTAAAAGAGTTTAGGTGCTAAATCATTTAATAAAGAAAAACTGCGACTATCTACCTTAATTGATTCCCTTGATAAAATAGCGGAGGTGAGGCCTCTATCTGCAGTTGAGATTGAGCAAAAAAGCAATCTAAACGAGCAGATAGACCGCCTACTATGCGAGGAAGAGATTAAATGGTACCAACGTGCAAGGTGGATTCGCTTGTGCAAGGTGATGACAATACAAAATACTTTCAAATGCTTGCCAATGGCAGACATAGAAAGAAACGCATATTCGCCTTGACCAGGAGGAAGGCCAAATTGAGGGGGATGTACCACTTAGAACTTTTATTACTAAGTATTACAAAGAGCCTTTTGGACCTTCAGCTGAATCAAATTTTCAGCTGGATGAATCCATTACTCATGACATTCCTCAAGTTACGGAAGCGGAAAATGAATTCCTAACCTCCCCGTTCTCTGAGGAGGAAATTCGAACCGCGGTGTTTCAAATGGAACACAACAAGGCTCCGGGTCCGGATGGCTTTCCCGCAGAGTTCTATCAATGTTTTTGGGACATCATTAAGGCAGACTTGGTTCAGTTGTTTAACCAACTGCATGCTGAAGACCTTGACATTTCTCGTTTAAACTTTGGGGAAATTATCCTATTGCCTAAGATTAAGGAGGCTAGTCGTATTCAACAATATCGTCCGATTTGCCTTTTGAATGTAAGTTTTAAAATCTTTACGAAGGTCGCAACTAATCGGTTGAACGGGGTGGCTGACCATGTCGTAAAACCCACTCAAACAGCATCTATGCAAGGCCGCAACATATTAGATGGAGTGGTCGTCTTGCACGAAACTGTACATGAGCTTCACCAAAAAAAGTTGAATGGTGTCATTCTTAAAATAGATTTTGAAAAAGCCTACGATAAGGTTAAGTGGCCCTTTCTGTTGCAAACTTTGCGCATGAAGGGGTTTTCACAAAAATGGTGTTGTTGGGTAGATAGCTTTGTCTCTGGAGGCAGTGTGGCCATAAAAGTTAATGATGACGTTGGCAATTATTTTGAAACAAGAAAGGGGCTTCGCCAAGGGGGCCCCGCTTCTCCTATTTTGTTTAACATTGTGGCCGACATGCTAGCTACCCTTGTTGAGCGGGCTAAGCTGGACGGTCAAATTAGTGGTGTCATTCCACACTTGGTAGAAGATGACCTATCTATTCTACAATATGTGGATGACACTATTCTATTCATGGATCATGATCTAGATATGGAAAGAAATCTCAAGTTGCTCTTATGTGCTTTTGAGGAACTTTCTGGTCTCAAAATTAATTTTCATAAGAGCGAACTTTTTTGCTTTGGCGATGCTGCAGAATCAGCACCTGAGTACGCTGAGATTTTTGGATGCCAGCTCGGGCAGTTTCCGATTCGATATCTGGGTATTCCCATACACTATCGGCACTTAAATATCGCTGAGTGGAAGTATGTGGAAGAGAGACTTGAGAAACTCTTAGCTAGTTGGAAGGCCAAGCTCTTGTCTTACAGGGACGATTGATCTTGATCAATTCAGTTCTAAGCAACATGGTTTTATATATGTTGTCATTCTTCCACCTACCGAAGAGGGTTCTCCAGCGACTAGACTACTTTAGATCTAGATATTTTTTGGCAATGCGTTAACGAATCCAAGAAATATCGACTGGCTAGGTGGAGCGTGTTATGCAGACCTAAAAGTCAAGGGGGGCTAGGAATCCAAGACCTTGAGATTAAAAACATTGCTCTTCTCAGCAAGTGGGTTTACAAACTACTCACTGAGAATAGAGTATGGCAGGAAATCATTCGCAACAAGTATGTGGGATCCAATGCCATTTCTCAAGTTCATTGGAAACCTGGGGATTCGCATTTCTGGAGTGGTGTGATGAAGGCCAAGGAATTCTTTCTCCAATTTGGGACCTTCTCAGTTAGGGACGGTTCTCAGGTTCGATTCTGGGAAGATACCTGGCTAGGGAATAACCCACTAATGGTGCAATATCCGAGCTTGTATAGGATTGTTAGGCATAAATTCGTCACAATCAAACAAGTATTAGGACAAGAAAATCCTGATATTTCTTTCCGTAGGGACCTTTTTGGCCCTCGCCTGACAGCATGGAATGAATTACTCACTCGCTTGGAGGACATTCAACTGTCAGGTGAGCCGGACATTTTTCGATGGAACTTGCATCAGAATGGCAAATTTTCTGTCAAATCCATGTATGATGCAATGGTTCATTGTGATGTTCCAGTTGATAACAGGAAATTGTGGAAGCTCAAAATCCCTCTAAGAGTGAAGATTTTCCTCTGGTTTCTTAACAGAGGAGTCATCCTAACTAGAGACAATCTGGCACGACGAAGCTGGCATGGTTCCGAGACATGTGTCTTTTGCCAACATGACGAGTCTATTAAACACTTATTTTTTGAGTGCAAGTTCGCTCGGGCAGTTTGGACCATAGTTCAAGTAGCTTCGAATCTATACCCACCACGTAGTGCACGGAACATGTTCGGCAACTGGTTGCAGGGTATTGATAAACAATTTTCTGCACATATTCTTGTGGGAGCGGCGGCCTTATGCTGGGCACTGTGGCTTACCAGGAATGATGTGATTTTTAATAACAAATGTGTCTCATCTCCTATGTAGGCTATTCATGTGTGTACACGATAGCTCCGTACTTGGTCTATCCTGCAGAGGCCGGAGGACAGAGAACTTTTTATGATGGCGTCTACACGGCTGGAGCGTACGGTCAGGGAGGTTTTCTACCCCCATGGATGGCGGTGTGACCTACGGATAGGATCTGCCACTCCTTTGGCTGGACATGTTTTTTTGATTGGCGTTGTATCGAATTATTTTTTGCTTTTAGGGTACTCTGAACTTTTTTGGCTGTGTGCATCTAGCTATGCAGAGGCCGGGCTTTCTTTCCATGCGATCGTATCACCTCGATATATCTATTCAATGAAATGTCCTTTGTCGAAAAAAAGGTAGCTTAGCACCAACAAGTTAGACACCTATGCTTTGGGGAGTTGAGTTGCTAAGCTATTTAGTATCTTATATCTAAACACCTTTGCATTGACTGGTTCATCATGTCCATGGCGACTGGTCAGCTGCCGACCTTGGTCTCCGGTCCAGCTACGTGCTGGACTGTTGTACTGTGGCATTTATAGCGTAGTGTAGACGGGGTTACTGCATCGAAGACAAGTCGTGCAAGAAAACAGAAATTACAACTACATACGGGAGCTGACGAATCCAACGTGTGCATTTTCGGCCTACCAATAGACATGTAACCCTCCCAATAGTCTACTCTCTACCGTGTGCCGCAGTCCCTTGTTCTCTCTCGTGCTTCAATGAGACGAGAGGCACAACCCCTCATACGTTGGTGTTCCTCCTGCTTCACTAGAAACACGGGATTAAACTTGCACACATGACCCTCGACCAAAATGCTACTGTAGGGCAACACACACATACTTAATTCGTTATAATCTTGGACCGATATTACTCGGGGCTCTTGTCCATAGTCACTGTGAGTTGGTAAGCAGAAACCACATGACTTTGCTAGTTTTTTTTTTTTTTTGAAGCGACCAGCGTGAGCTCTGCTTTTTTCATCAAGAAGAACATTGACCGATTAATAAGAAAATTGGCCGAAAATCGAATGACTTGGCTAGTTTAGAATTCCATGTCTTCTTCAAGCAAGATGTTTATACGGAATCAACTACCTCCAAATTCCGTCACGTCCATGGCATGCCAACCGCGGAATTCCATGCACATGCTTGGCATTTGATTTTTCAACCATTTCGCCGTGTGTAGTCCCTGACCAATCTTAATATCCGATGAACGTATGATGCTACACTCACCCTAACTTTCTGGTTCAAACAGTAGAAACGAAAAGCTCGCTCACACACACACACACACACACACACACACACACACACACACACACACACACACACACACAAATACAAATACAAATATGTTGTAACAAAAAATAAAATGGAAATACCTCAAAATAAACAGAAATGATCTAGTAGCCATGAAGAAATCATCCTTTCATCAAGCGAAGGCAATCTTTTCTCTACTTTCTTTCTATCTCTCACAACTCAACAAAACTCCCACGTGACACCAGTAAGAGAGCGTACGAGATTGAAAACTACCAGGTAATTAGTTCACAAGATATTTAAAACCTCAAACCACGTGGAGAATCCACTATTCAGGTACATGAGCTATAGAAACATTTGTCGCGAATGAATATATAGTCAGTAGTTTGCACCACATCAAGGTTAATTGCATTTTTCTTCCTTTGTGCAACTGGTCAATTGTTTTTTTAGGACCAAGACCAGACCATTAGTTCAGTTTAGTTTTGAACCGGCACTTTGTAGTAGTCAACAATATGGTGCATCAACGACTATTAAATGAGACCGGACAAGTATTCTATAGACCTCATGCAAGTCAAGAAACCTCGGTGCATCTATAAAACGCCTGTCCTGCCCGACTAGTAGTTCTTCTCATGCATCCACCTCCAAACGGTTCATCCCATTTCCAATTTTTTTCAGCTTCAGTGCAGGTCTTGTCTCTGGTTAATTGTTGTAGGATTATAGCTACGCCTGGTTCAAGCACAAACAATTAGTACGTACATAATCTCTCTCTCTCTCTCTCTCTCTCTCTCTCTCTCTCTCTCTCTCTCTCTCTCCATATGTTTTTGCTCTATATTGTGTAATTGACAACCTTTATCCTCAGCAAGATCTGCATAAAGTTGAGCGCTGCATACGCATATGGACATGGAGAGGGTCACAATACACACGGCAGCATGTTTCACCATAGCATTCGTGGTTCTCACCACGATCATCTCCAAGATCATTGCAAGAATCAGAACTGTTCATCTTGTGCGCAAAGGAGAAAGATCACCAATTACTCAGCGCCCACCACATGTTGTGAGTGGAGCTCCTCTAATGGCAGCCCTGCTCACACTTGTGACGCCCAAGAAGGGTTTACATGCTGCAATCCATGAACTACACATGAAGATGGGAAGTGTGTTCACAGTGAACCTTTTCGGGCTAAAGAAGGTGACCTTAATTAACATTATTTTGCAGATGGCACGAATCTTAAATTTAAGAGTATTCTTTGACTTACAATCTCACGTACATGTCATCAATTTTTGAAGGTTACATTTTTGGTTGGGCCAGAGGTCACTCCTCATTTCTTCAAGGGATCGCCATCCGATATCGACTTCGGGGATACAGCTAAGATCATTGTGCCCGTCCTCGGTCCAGGAGTTCTGTTTGGTGTGGACATGGCTACCAGGAATGAGCAGATCCGATTTTGTACCAAGGCGATACAGCCGGCGAGGTTGCGAAGAGATGTTCATTCCATGGTTTGCGAAGTGGAGGTATTTTTTCTTTTATTATATAATAAAGATATATCTTTCCCGGCCTCTGCCTCAGGGGATGTACGCAACCTGATTAGGAACGCAAGTTCCTCTATTTTGATTGATATGCAGCACTTAATTACTCCACCTTATGATTATTATTTTTTGATTATAAATCTTTCTTTTTAGAATCCTTGATATGGAAATTTTTGTATGTAGGACTACTTTGCAAAATGGGGACAAAGTGGCACGGTTGATTTAAAGCATGAGCTTGGCCACCTAATCGTGTTGATCGCAAACAGATGCTTGCTTGGCAATGAGATCAAAGTCAACAACTTGGAAGAAGTGTCAAAACTCCTCCATGAACTATTTGAAAACAGCTTCCACATGATCAACTTATTCTTCCCGCACCTCCCAATTCCGCCGCACCGCCGACGCGACGAAGCGCGTGCAAGGCTGGGAGAAATACTCCACGAGATAGTCAGATCACGTAGAAGAATTAGCCCAGCCCGAGTTATGGACAACAATGATGACAACGAAGGCGATGTGTTGCAGAGCTTCATAGACTCAAAATACAGTGACGGCCGATCCATGACAGAGAGTGAGATCGTCGGGCTACTCATTGCCATCTTGTTCGCCGGGCAGCATACGAGCTCAAGTAGCAGCACCTGGACAGGAGCTTGCCTGCTAAGCAATCAAAAGTACATGACAGCTGCCATGGAAGAGCAACAGAAAATCATTGAGCAAAATGGAGAACCCATTGACTACACCATCTTGTCAAAGATGGATACCTTGCGTTTCTGTATCAAAGAGGCACTGAGGCTTTATTCTCCGACGCCATTATTACTTCGTCATGCACACAAGAGCTTCGCTGTGCAAACCAGAGATGGCATGGAATATGAGATCCCAGAAGGGCATGCTTTGGCGTGCTCCATAGCAGTAAGCAACAAGTTGCCTTACATATTTAAGAACCCTAATGTGTATGATCCATGCCGGTTTGGCCCAGGAAGAGAGGAGGACAAAACTGGCGGCAAGTTTTCAGACATATCGTTTGGTGCTGGGAGGTATTCTTGCTTGGGACAGGATTATGCTTTCATGCAAATCAAGGTGATATGGAGCTATTTGCTGAGGAACTTCGAGCTTGAGTTGATCTCTCCTTTCCCCGAATTAGAGAATGATAAAATATTACCAGGACCTAGAGGAAATGTGATGGTTACCTACAGGAGAATGTCAATAGTTACTTAGCACGATGCATGTAAAGTAATTAAGTGTAAGCTAATTATGTGTTGGTGCGTGGTTTTTATACGTGGTAAATTAATATGCTAAATAAATGCTAATAAAAGGAGGACAAATAGAGTTGTGCGCATGTGTATGTGAGCTAAATCATGCACCAAAAATAAAGAACTTGTTGCATCTTTATCTTGACCTAATATTAAAGGACGGAAGCTTTCTTAGTTCTTCATAAGTCATCTTCTTATATCCATTGATTTTGTGTTAACTATAAACTTTGACGGCTGATATTTACAAATAGATCTACAAACAGGTAATAAGGTAGAAAAAATCGCTGCGGAACAAAGTCTACATGTCCGATTCCATGGAAAAAGAAAAATGAAACGTTGTGTCCGGATTGATGAGAAAAAAAAACATTTTATTTAGTTACTACTAACGGGCGGGTATCACGCACGGGAACGATAGGTGTATTCGTGTACAACTCGCCAACTCAGATACCAAAGATACCAATCTGTACTATAAATCTCTACCCCCTCGATCTAGCTATTGTGAGAAGAACAAGTCGCCGAGCCGGCTGCTGTACATCCGAACACCATGGACCAGCGAGATCGAGAGACGGCTGCGTGCCCACGTCGACCCAAGCACACGGTCTCCAGTATGCACATGGGCAGCCCTGGTTGATCCCCTTCACCGATCTCTCTTTTTTTGCGGGGGTTCACCGATCTCTCTTGCCAGCCGTCAGTCTCCCCGCCCACGGTGCTGCTCCCCGTGCCCACGTACGGCACCTCCGCATGCTCCACGGAGCCCACCATGACGCTGGCTACCACGGCCACCTAGGGCAGTGCCTCCTTCCTCGTGCACTGACCAGGGATACGATGGCGGGATAGTGTGGATCGAGGCGCTGGGAGTGGGACGGGATGGCGAGGTGAAGAGGATATTGTTGAGCAACTGCAGAGTGCGTGCTTGTTTTGGTGCTGCTACGTCGCCATAGTGCATAGTCCACGCTTGCACGATTTGGGCAGAAGCATACGAACAATGAGCTGGTCGGGATGAACAGACAGAACAAAATCATCTTCGCATGCGTCCGGCTGCATTCATCGGATCTGGGTTTTCTATGTACGTGTGTTGATCGTCGGAAATCGTCATTGTCCGTTTTTACATGAGCATCCAACCAGTGTAGAAATCGATTAATGAGTGACCTTTGTGTAGGTGCATCTGGTGTTCAGCAAGATTAACACCAGTTTTTGAGGTTATAACAAATTTGTTCTCTGTCAAGTTGAAGTTTGATCTATTTATACAGACATGTGTGATTCAAGATGGCAATGGGGCCCCCAAACCGGCGTCCCCACGGGTTTTTACCCTATTAGGGGACGGGGATGAGCGACTTTCTATCCCCGCGGGGCTACTCGTGGGTATATTATAAAACCAGACATGTTTCACGGGTTTAAACCCTTTTGATTACTACCCGAATCCGAAACCCGATAAAACCCATCAAAATACGTTTTCTTAGTAGGCAACGATCCATCTTGACTCAAGTGGCCCAGCCACAGCGCCCGAGCAGCCGAGCCCCACAGCGTCATGGCCCTGGAGTACAAACCAACCCCTCGCTCAGTTTCTGCAGTGTCGCTCGATCTTCAAGCCTCTCTCCCGCACAACAAAACACCTAAACCTAAACCTAGGTTCCCCAGTTGTCGCCTGCTGTTGTAATATGCTCTTGTTTTTCTTTCAAATGTTACTATTTTCATTGATTGCTCGTGGGGAAGGGTTCCCCGTGGGTTTAGAAAACCCGACGGGTTTAGGGGACGCGCAAAAATTTAACCCCGCGCACGTTGATGGGGACGGGGACGGGTTTGCGATTTTCTCTTGGGGATGGGTTTGGACAAGCAAAACCCGGTGGGTTTCGTCCCCATTGCCATCTTGATGTGTGATTGAGGCGAATTTGTTCATGCTGGTAAGCTGGTTCTTGCTGATTGATGCTGCTCCTTCTCATCCCATACTTGCAAATGCTCACATGCTCGGCCAAGCCGAGCCATTGCTTCTCCTGGATGATAACAAGGCCGCGAGTGGACTGTTCGTCTGATTATCAAGACATGTTTAGAAGTTCGGGACCTTCACTAGTCAGTGGCTATTTTTGATTGTGCAACAGTGCGTGTTTGATTCCTTCAACTATGTGTTTGATTCCTTTGGCCTCATCCTATCAAATAATTCTGAATCTTACGCACAACAGCGATCCTCCTCGGCTGTGTGGCGCTGCTTCACCTCTGCAGTACGGAGGTTGGTTGCTCGGAGCTGGCTCTCCGCGGTCGGCCAAGCGCGGAAGAGCACGAGCCCACCCACGCAAATCCGTTGTCCCCGCCTGAGCTTTGACGATGGCTTTTCGCCTCTGCTGCACTAGACTCGTGAGATGGTAAAGTGTTGGCTTTTTCACTATATACGATCGTCGATGTCCGTAGGATGGAGAATGAACACTGGATGGGTGGGCACATGTTACGCCGTGACTGCCAAGAGGCAAGTCACTGGATCCTCACGTTCACCCGGAGGGGGAGTGGGTAGACCGGTAGAGAGCCTCTGCCACTGGTGGCGGCAGCAAATATGTTCGCCGTCTCTGAACATTGGCACATACATTGGCTCCCATGGTGGTTGAGGCCACATATGTCCGCTGTCACACGGCAGATGCATCGCCTGGGGTGGACACCATTAGTCGTTGTTTTTTTTGACGTGGACACCATTAGTAGTTGAAGACCAAACATACCTCGTACAAATAGTCACGGGCAAAATGATCTTTATTTTTTTGTAATTCAAAATGTTACATTCATATGAAGCATATTACAAACTGCAGGGTTCAAAACGGAACACACCCGAGAAGTTCAAGCGCTTTCGGCGAACGTACAACAAGTGTATCAAATAATGGAAATGAACACACCGGATATAGCACAGCATATATACCGTTGATCTCGTGGCAGCTGCATTATTTCATGTTTGTCTTCTTCACGTTTCTTTGTATCAGATATCGTCATCTTCCAGGTCGTTGTAATCTGGACCCTGGTGCTGGTCCATCCGGGTCACCTTAAACGGGCCAGCATGTTCCGCCATAATCATGACGATGGTTGTGAGGTCACCACCACAGCTGAGCTGCTTGGCATGGGATTCCGGCCTGCTTCGGGTGGCCGCATGCAGCAACTTGTCCACCCACACGTTGAAGACGAGCTCCAGCAGCTCTGGCAATTTATCGTCCTCCTCAGCAGCTCTGAGCAGCCTTTCGGCAAGAGCGACGGCGTCGGGGAGGAGCCTAGTTTCAAAACGGCCAAAACCCCGTGCAAGCATCTTCTCCGCGGTTGCCGAACTGGAAATGGTGTGCCCCTCGCGGTCCCATACCTGCTGCAAGGACTGCTTGGTTGCTTCATACACGCCGCGGAGCACAAGGCCTGGTAGCATGTGCTGGCGCACGGTGCCAGGAACATTAGGTACTCCGACAGCGCCTTGATTGCATCGGCATGCGGCACCGCAAGCAGTGATTGCTTGGTGCTCACGAGGAAGACTTGGGTGGCAATGTGCCATACCAGGATGTCGTCCTGGAACTCATCGGAGAATCCCAGTAAAATTCCTTCCAGTTTCTGCGAACGCCTATTGGCTGCCACATGACCCCAAAACAACGAGATGTCCTTCATGGAATACCGGCCATCCTCGTCCTGCTCGTATGTTGACTTGAGTATCTTGAGCACACGTTTGAAGATCAAGTCTTTCATGTCTTGTGAAAGCTTATTTCCTTCAGAGTGATGGTATTCATTCCAAATGTCTTCCAGCCCAATCCTCTTCACCGCTCTGTCACATGCACTAATCTTCCGAGTGCACACTCTCAGCAGGTTGTACTGCCCAACCATACCCGACCACCTTCTATAGCTGCTTGGACTCAATGGAAGTGCCATGAGCAAGATTTTGGATTTCGTTTTGCCAATTTTACCGCCCACGAACGGGATAGACGAAATTCGGAATTTCGAATATTTTTCGGAAAATCTCGGACGAAAAGACCAATCCAAAATTTGAATCTTCAAACGAAAACTGGGCAAAATATGAACGAAAAATGGCCGAAATTATACAAAAATTGAACTCCTGCAGCAAACTGAACAACGACAGTCAGTGACCCACAAATAAATTCAGTTGGTAAACTCAAATAGTTCAACTAGCACGAATCCCACATAACTTACTAGTCATCTTGCTCCCAGTGTAGTAGATGGATTACGCTGCCCAGGCATCCGCACTGCTCCACCATCCAGCGCCGTTCCGGCCGCTCGAACGAGTGCACCTACGCCACAGCAAACCGCATAGGAAGCACACGCCATGGATAAGAGCAGCCAACGGACGGAAAAATCGGGCGTCACGAAGCCAGGAGACGGCTGCTGCTGCGGCGGCGGCGGCGGCGGTGCAAGCACATCAGGCGCGAGGAAGGCGCCGCCGTTTACAGAGGAGAGTTTTAGTTTTAGTGTTCGGGTCTTTGTTTGAACCTTTTACGTCACGGGGAGGCCACGGGAGGCTGGGCCAAAAATTCAAATAAGGCCGAAATATTAGGCCAGCAAACATATCTACCGGGCCTGGACGAAATGGCCGAATTCTGGCCGAAAATTGTGTTTTTCGGCCGAAATCCAAAACCTTGGTCGTGAGGCGTAGCCGGCCAGGATCAAGGGACACGACGACAGAACGGAGCCGACACCATCTCCCGGTGCACAAAACTGAATGGTGAAGCCAGCTGGACTTCAGGAAAGCATGCGCCCAGGTCGACCCAAGTGCTCTCAACAGCCATCTCATATCCAGGAGGAAGGTAGCCAACAGCAAGATGTAGGTGATAATCACATCCGGTTTGCTCTGGCCTTCTTTGCTGTAGTACCCAAAGAGCACGGTTGCAGTGGCGATGGCGAGTGGCGAGGTGAAACAGATCCCGTAACCAGGACGTGTGTTGATGGCGGCCGCCTTGGTGTAGAGGATGTCGTATGTGAGTGAAAGCTCCATCTCCACCACCTTGCACATGTTCTCCATCTTCAAAGTGAACATTTCTCTGTTTATACCAAGGTCTTGATTGTCACGTGCCTCATCGACCGAAGAATCAGCCATGGCACGCCTGCAGAAATGGGAGCATGTCATGTGCGACCATCAGGGCTTCTTCGTCCTCCAGATCACGATACATCCCACTACTTATCAGCGAGCCCGAGCCCAGGCCAGCAGAAGCACAAGCAGTGAAGGATCTACTTTGTTCCTCTTCCTCCTCCTTCCTGGAGCCTCTGATGTTGCCCAAGTCACCTTGCCATAGTGCCTGCACCCTCTCCGCATACTTGGCAGCACCAACAGCAAAAACGATGAAGGACGCCGGGATCAAAGCCCCAGCACCGCTAGTGCGGTGCAAGTGCTTGTACAGGAAATAGCTAGCTCCCACAACCCGCGGAGTATTTAACCAAAAACTACCACATTTCACGGAAACGTGACAGAAAACTACCACTTTACAATTTTGTGCGGAAAACTACCACTTTTGTCCTAATTCATGGCAAAAAACTACCAAGTCTCGAAACCGGTCGCTTCGTCCGCGCTAAGCACCAAACTGACCAGCCGGTCCCATGTTTCAGGTGTCACGGTGGCCAACCGACGCCCGCCGCGTGTTAACGACGCGTCTGCGGTCGGAAACGGCGGTTGTCAGTTTGCGTTCAATGCACCAAAACGTGGGACCCGTCATTTGATGTTGATCCTCTGACGACGCTGTTTCCGACCGTGGACGCGCCGTTAACGTGCGGCGGGCATCGGTTGGCCACCGTGGCGCCTGAAACGTGGGACTGGCTGGTTAATTTGGTGCTTAGCGCGGGTGAAGCGACCGGTTTCGAGACTTGGTAGTTTTTTGCCACGGACTAGGACAAAAGTGGTAGTTTTCCGCACAAAATCGTAAAGTGGTAGTTTTCTGTCACGTTTTCGTGAAATGTGGTAGTTTTTGATTAAATACTCCAACCTGCGAGACGACCAATAGTGCTTCACGCTTGTAGAGCGCATTGTCCTCCAGGGAGAAGGCACTCATGTTGTCTGGGCCATCAAGATTGTGCAGCAGGAACATCGCCCAGAATGCAAGAAGCTGCTGCCGCTGAGACATAGTGTCGTCGCAGGAGGAGATGTTGTTGAGGGCATACGGTGCCACCCAGTTGGCCACCTGGTATGCTGCCCAAAGGAGCAGCATCAGGAAGCCAGAGGCTTTACGCCGGCGGATGTTGGCCAAAAACATGATGAAAATATGTGCGGCGAAGCTGAAAAGGACCGCTCCCGGGATCTCCCAGAAATTTATCGCTTGGGCCATCCAGTATTTTGCCCATCCTGGTTCGTCCATTAATTGGTGTGGCACGATGGATCAATCCCCCTGTGCTGAAATCAACATGATATACATGATCAGATATCACATATGCAAATTAACTAGTCACATACTCAAAATGCATCTACAACTAGCTAGGTAATGAATGTTCCATGCATCTACATGCTTGAGAGGGAAGGACGAGCCAAGGTCTAAGATAACATACCGGCCCGTGTGCAGGCTCGATGGTCGATCGCTCGATGAATTCAGCTCTTCCAGTAAGGAGTGTGTACAAGAAGTAATGAAGCTAGCAGCTAGCTTTAACAAGGGAGCTGTCCCATGACAACGGTCTGGTTAATTCTAAAATGTTGAACTAGTTGTGTAGCATCCACTAACTATCTATGCATGTGCAAATGGGCAAGCATGCGCTGATTTCATAGAGATATGTGCTTGCTTACTCCCCCGGATACTGTTTTGCCCATACCATGTAATATGTTTATTAAGGAACTGACCGTGCTTTGCTCCAATGTTCTTCATTATGAGGGGCAGCAGAACATTCCTTCTTATCTTTATAAAACACTGGGGCAAAAGCCGCTACGAATTGAACATCGCTTTTCGTACAGCTGCACATTCTTTATGATCTACCTTTAGTAAAAAGGACAGTGTGCACTACAGTCATATGTGATGCCGAGCTAGCAAAGGATGATGCCAAGCGAAAATACCTGATGTTGCTAGGAATGATGTTGGCTAGTGTCATGCTCCAGGCTGTTGGATTTTCAATCTCAGGATCAATTGCATTAGAGTAGACGATGAACACACCGATGAAAACTTCTGCCCAAAGGGCACTTGTCGTGCCCTCTTTTCTCTTTTTTCTCAAAGTATTAGAAATCTACACGATGGGTCGGTAGGAATCCATAGTTCGACTCCCTAGTCGAGATCATAATTAATGCTAGCTCCTTGTCAGGATATGCCTTCCTTATTTTGTACTTGCACCCACTCACCAAGGCAAGTGGCACTTTGAAGAATACTATAAGGATAATTGTTTTTTCAGGGAAAAGATATATCATTAAGCACTTTGAAGAATACCACTTGGCATGAGTTTTAAGCTATATCAAAAACAATGAACAATAGATATTATTAAGCACGAATAGATTTTACCTTAAAAATGGATAGTCCTATACCATATGGTGAGCTTCACTTATTGCCGCAATAACCTCGTATGGGAAGTTTCTCAGCCAGCATAGCACACCACACAGGGCACCGTTGGACACTACTGTTAGCGATTATGTAGATGCAGCACACTACTGTTATGCTGAGGGTGGCAATTGATTGCTCCAACTATAAATCGAATTTATCTCAGTAGAATCACTCCCAAAGTTATCTATTTTCTCTGTGCTATTGTCTGAACCCTACATCTAGAATCTAATTTGAAATTCAGTTGCGAAAATACAGAAACAGGAAGCAGTTCAGATAAAAATACCGGAAAGGGAGAATTAACATGGAGCACCGCATCGCGGGGTGAGCACCAGCCTTCACACCTCCCCTCCCTCCACACGTTGCACTGCAGCGACGACGAAAGCCGCCGACGACCACAGGCTCCGCGAAGCACGCAGCCGCAGGAGCGGAAGGAGGGCCGGGGATGGTACGTGGCCGCAGCCATGGGTAAGTCTCCCCTGAGACCTCGAGCAAGAGCAGTAGAGTGCCTCGAGGTTGGAGGAAGAAACACATCTTCCCCCGAACAAACGAACGAGCAAGAGCAGTAGAGTGCCTCCAATGAAGCAAGAGCAGACACTGAATGCTAGGCCCCACAGAAATACTGCTTGCTTCCAAAAGAGGCACAGATGCTACAGTGTGCTTAATTGCTTATTACTTTGCAGCATGAACAATACAAAAATAACAGTGACATTTTTTATATTTCACAGTTGTCCAAAAAGAATTAGAGAATATGGTATTTCAGTACGGATGACAGTCACAACTCACAATATCTATCTACTCTACTTGCATCATTTCAAGTTGTTTGAGAACCATAAACCATTCATGAGTTTGGAGCGTTGGATTAGTGCAATTGAAATCATCGGTTGAGAGAAGAAATGGAGACTAGACAATTAATCAGCCAGGCTGATATCACCCTCCCAAAGAAATTTCCAAAACTTCTAGCCCATACAGCGTTGTTAATTGCTTAATATACTTACAACAGGAACAACTACAAAATAACATTGAAATTGCACACTACAACCTCCATCCCAAATTACTTGTCTTAAATTAGTCTAGATATGGATGTATCTAACACTAAAACGCGTCTAGATACATCCGTAGTATGTATACTTCAGTAAAGAGAGCAGACACCACTTTGCATCACTTCCTGTTGATTGAGAACCGTCAACCATGCATAAGCTTTGAGCCTTGGCGTAGCACAATTCAAATCATGTTGACAGAAGAAATTGAAGACTAGGCAGCTAGTTCCTGGCGACCAGACGTTGTGGTCTTTGAATCTCACAGTGAAAGATGTAACTGTAGTGAGGCTCCAGGTGAGATGTCCATGCGTGCACCTTGAATTTTCCTCGAGGCATCACACCTCCTAAGAAAAGGTCTTGTACGCTAATCATCTCGGGATCTTCAGCTTCAGTGTCAGCAGAACATGTTTGGTAGTCACCAAAAATCATTAACCATTCAGACAAAGTTTTCTTTGCTCTCCTAACATATATTGGCTCCGCCATCTGCCAAGGGTCAGTGAAACTCTCCCCATACACTGAAATGTTTGTCTGGATAAAATTTATCTGGGTTGCAAGGGCAATGCTCCAGAAACGGTGGTCAAAATTTGCTTTCAATAGTCCGCTGAAGATGGTCCCAATCATGAAGCATCCATTCGCCAGCCTGGCCATTTCCATGGCCATTGCTGCGAGCTTTGGGTAGTCCTCCGCGCTTGTGCTCCCAAACTTACGCACCTTGAAGAAGTACCAGTATGCTTCTTGACGGGGCGGAACGAGCCAGGAGTCGGGGTGAGCATCCCTTTGGGCAGCAGAGCGATGTACACCCTATTGTTCGGCTCCAGATCCAGCACACCGTCGAAGAAGGCGTCGAAGAGGAGCTGTAAGTCACCCGAGACTGCGCCCCAAGCCGCCTGGTAGAAGGTGGGGCCAAGCCCGTCGGGGCCCGGCGCGCTAGTTCGGTCAAGGAGCGCCGCCACAGCCTTGATCTCCTCCGGGGAGAACCGCCCAACCAAAGCGCGCCCGTCCATGCCCTGCACACCACAGTACAGCTCGGCGAGGTCGAAGCGCCCGACGGCCGGGACGGCTGCGACGCCCCAAGAGGTCGGCGTAGAAGGCATGGAGGGCAGCAACCTTCCCGGGGTGATCCAGCATCTCGACCCCGTCAACGTCCAGCGCGCGGATCCAGTTCCCACGACGGTGCTGGGAGGCGCTGGCGTGAAAGAACCCAGTGTTCTCGTCGCCCCCCCGCACTGCCCGACACTTCCCGCATTGCTTACAGTGCGCGCTCTGCCGCTTGATCGACGCGGCCAGGCAGTCGCGGGCGTCGCAGCGCAACCGCCCTTCATCCATAGAGACGCAACATAATTCTTCCCAAAAATCAAGGAGGTCAATCACAAACTTGCAGTCATTATCAAAAGTAGGAATATATCTATGGCTCCGCTTCCAAACCTTGGCTGCCGATCAAAAGTAGGATTGCCTAATCAGCAGCATATTGTACTGCAGTCCGAAATTCAGACCATATTTTAAATCTAACCAAGAAATTTTAAAATGCTCGCCTCCGTCGGACGGCGGGGACTGCTCCGGCAGAAGCACGGAGACCAACCACAGCCCCACGCAACCGAGGAGGCTGGGCCTGGACGCCGCGGACCATTACAGCTAGAAAAAGAACGAACCATGTAATTCAATCAATGTAGATGGAAGAGAAGAAACAAAGCCCACGTAACACTAGGAGATCACAGGAGGCAAAGCCTATTTATAACTCACGAAAAGACAAGAGGAGAAAACGAGAAGGAACACGAAAGAGCCAGCCGCATCGTTTCTAGACGAACGAACAAAGCGGCACCGTTCAAAGCATCGATCGCAACATGGACCCTGGCGAGATGCACAAGCGAGGGAGCAATCACGGCGCAGCGACAGCGAAGCCCACCTGATGTCGGCACATACATACATGTAGTCATCCACGCAAGAGAGATCATGTAGTTAGGTCAACGTGGAAGAGATGGCCCACACAAACACAGAAAATAGCTAAGCGCACAAAGCGCGCACACGGGAATACAAACCACGTTAACAAAATTTTCACGGAAAGCCTGCCGTCACAGCCGATTTCTACCCCCTAGCCTCCCAAAATAATAGCACGTGCCACATCCACAATCCACCATGGGTCATTTTCACCCAAGTGGATGAATCTTGGAGAGAAAATCTTGCCTGTAATAGAGGCTTGGGTACAACTCGCAATTGTCATCATCGCAACACTCTCAGGTTTGATGTAGGCCAGATTTCTTTTCTTTTCATACTTTTCTACTAGTCACAGTTTGTGGAGGCCTTAGACAAATGTATTTCATTCTCCTTCTTTGCTCATTATCTGTGTATGAGCAAGCACAACATAGCCATCTTGTTACCGAAATATAAAACAAAAAAAAAGTGAAATGCCCTTTTTTATGTTCAGCATGACATTAAATCACATTCCAGGCCACATACATAGTTGAAGGTCTGTTTGGTCACAACACAAATGCGCAAAATACACAAGCACACGGCAGTACACAGGCAACAGCCGAATATCAACCCCATGTTATCATGCCCACACAACCCACAACGCACAAAACAAAAACCGGAAACGTGAAGAAAACGAGACAACATGCTTACAAGTCTACCAGCGCGTTCGTGCTGACGTCAGCAGACTGAGACCAAACTAAGTCTCAGTCTGCTGAGGTCCAGGCGCTTCATAATGCTGTTTAATTAAACGATCAAAACACGCAACACAGTCACAGGCTGGATCAGGAGAGGGAAACCAACATGGCCGATCACTAGTCTTGTCTGCCCGGATGCCATATATGCCGGCGTGTTCCGCAAGCATCCAGACGACAGTGGTGAGGTCGCCGCCACGGCTGAGCTGCTTGGCATGGGAGTCGGGGCCACATCGTGTGGACGCGTGTACGAGCAAGCGCACCCATCCATACAAGATGATCTCCAACATCTCCTCCATCTGCAGAGGCCTGTTGACGTTGTGGTACAAGCCCGGCGCCAAAGTACGAAGTGGTCCGGTCCATCTGTCCTTGTGCTCCTCCGACCACTTGCCGTGGGGCCAAACCCACGAGCAACATGCCCCATCCGGAAGAGCATTACCTCTGCGTAGAACGTTCCATCCGAGAGAACGGCACTCTTGCGGTGGAGATGGTCAGTCGCTGCCGCTACCTTTTTTTGCAGGATTTCTGCAAGGCCCCTCTTAGTTTTTCGACCAGATGTGCACTTCCCTTTACGATCACGGTACAGAGAGTCCAACGCCATCCACGTGGCGTCGAGCATGCTGCGGAGGTTGAGGCCCGGTAGCATGCCGGGGCGTACAGCGACGAGGAACATCATATAGTTCGACAGGCCCTGTATCGCCTCGACGTGTTTGCACTCGATGCAGCTGCCGGATGCTGTTGGCCTCAGCCTGCACAGGAGGAAAATTTCGGTTGCCACATGCCACTTAAGGACCAACTCTGGGAACTCGGAGCCGATACCAAGAACTTTGCCTAATGCCGCTTGTCTCTTTAGGGCACCGCTTGGATCTGGGCCGGTCTCCATACCTATTTCCGCTTTGGCGGTAATTTTGGAGGTCACCGGGACAGCAATTTCTTCGTCTGTACTTGTTCCTTCTTCTTCTTCTTCTTCTTCTTCTTCTTCTTCTTCTTCTTCTTCTTCTTCTTCTTCCTCTTCCTCTGGGAAGGCTTCTTCAAGAATTTCACATACCCATTGGAACACCAAGTCCATGACACATGGTGATAGTACAATGCCCTCGGAGCAGCCGTATGTGTATTCCATCCAAGCATCTTCGGCTGAAAGCCTCTTTACTAGCTTGCTGGCCCTTCTTCCGCGACAGTTCTCACTTAACAGGTTGTACTGCCCCATGGTGCCCGACCACAACCTGTATTTAGTTGCATCCTTGCCGGCGACGAAGCCCAAGCTACGGAGCTGCCGATGGCATCTCCCCAGCGAACAGTGAAGAAGCCAATGTTGCGGCCTATGCGTCAGGAATGCACATGTCCATGTGGACCCTAGCGTTCCGAGTAGCCACCCGACATCAAGGATGAGTGTCACAAGGAGCAAGGCGTATGTCACCATGACGTCCGCACCACTCTCACCGACTTTGCTGTCGGACCAGAAGAGCAGCAAAGCGGCGGCGGTGAAGGGCGGCGACATGACGCGGATGCAGTAACCCGGCCAGCTGTGTGCGATGGCCGCCTTGGTGTGCATGACGTCGTATACGAGGGACAGCTCCATCTCCACCACTCTGCACATGTCCTGCCAACCTTCAGATTGGCAGAAGGCTCTTATTTCATCTTGACGCCTCACCACCGGCTTCAAAATGATGGGATAGTCCGCAAAGGCACCCTTGCCGATGTGCAGCAGTTTATGGGCAAACAGCAAGGCTTGCTCGTTGTCCAAACCATGGACTTTACACTCTGCAGGGCTCAGAACCTTGGGCTTCATCTCCTTGATTGACCCCCGGATGGTTCCCAGACTACCTTGCCAGAGCGCCCACACACTCTCCACGTACTTGTAAAGACCCAGGGTGAACATGAGGTAGGACGCCTGCCACAAGGTCCCGGCGTCGGCGTCGCGGACGAAGATGAAGTTCTTGTACAGGATAAATATGGCTCCGCTGATCTGCCCGATGGCGCTCGCCAGTTGCCGGCCTGACAGCGCGCTGTCCTCGAGGGAGTAGGCGCTGATGTTGTCCGGCAAGGCGAGGTGCATGAGCAGGAAGGGAGTCCACAAGGCGTGCAGGTGCTTCTCCCTGGATGTGACGGCGCCCAGCATGAGGTTGCTGATAGAGTGTGTCCCCACCCAGCTTGCCACCTGGTAACAAAACCACAGGAGTCCTCTGCACAAACCGCTGGCTCGATGCCGGCGGGTCCCGGCGACGAGGACCAGGACAAGATGCGTCGCCAGGCTCGCGAGGACCAGTGCCCGGACCAGCCACTCATTCTCCAGCTTCAGTATTACCGGTTGATAATTTCCGCCCGGTAACAACTGCATGCTTCTTGCTTGATCGATCCTGCCTTCCTCTTCCTTCCTGCGACCCAATTTAACATACTACTCCAGTTAATTACTATCTAGGATCGACCTGATCTAATTACGGAGTAATTATATAAAGTAGCTAGCAATATATTGCGCATTTACATGGCGTACCTAGCTTCTGATTAACTTGCTGTTGCTGGTCGGCCGCATGAGCTTGATAAGTCGCCAAAGTGTGTCCTAAGGCTGCCTTATATATAGTAGCTAATGAAGGGCGTTCTCCATGTCTAACGATGCGCTGTGCTCTGCTGGCTGAGAAACTTTGTATACCAGGTTGTTGCGGCAGTCAGTGAAGCTACCCATATTGTACGTAAGTCTATACATTTTTTTTAAGGCCATTCTATTCATGCTTAATGATATCACTTTGCCTCCAAAGCAGAAACAATTATCCTTAGTTTTCTTCACAGTGCCACTTGCCTTGAGTGGGTTCAATGCAAGTGCAAGGGTGGGTCATGTTGTTGCTCCAAAAGCTCATCATGTTAGGGCATTTCTAACCGATCCCCTATATATTACGGACGATCCGGCGGAGTAAATACTTAGTGGAGTATTTGTAGCCCACTAAGTTTTGGCCGGACCTAGCCGATCCCCTATATTTAACAGAGTAAAGTTACTTTTCGGTTTATGCATTTCATCGAACATTTGCCATGTTGCGACAATGATGACCACGCAGGGAACGCTGGCGTCTGCCGTCGCGCTTGTGCTCGGCGAGGATGGAGGGCTTTTCTCCTTGTTCCACCAGCTCTCATAGCCCGTCACCTTCCGCTAACCGGGAAAACCAAATGCATAATGATGAATGAAGCAAAATATTTTGCATGGGACATGCTGACGGATCTTTTGAACAAACCACGAGGACCTTTTTTATGGCGATTAACTTCAGAAAATTTGCACGTTCTACAGGTAGACTACCCTTGTCTAATCCAGTCGTCATTCTGGTGAGGGTAGCGGGGCTAGTTCGACTGGTCGGTAAGAATCCATAGTCTGATTCCCTAGTCGAGATTACAATGCTAGCTCCTTGCCAGGATGTGCCGTCTTTATTTTGTATTTGGTTGCCCTTTTGGAGCAACCGCAAGCACGACGCGACGCTTTGCACCCACTCACCAAGGCAAGGCAAGCGGGACTTTAAAAAAAGAAGAGATATCAATAAGTATGAACAGAATACAATATGACTGGCTTCACTGAAGGCCTCAACAAGAACCTCTTATCGAAAACTGGACACTGAGAACACAAAGGCCCATGAATTAGCGACTTTATAGATACAACAGCTGTTCTGTTGAAGGTGGTAACTGATTGTTCCAACTATCATGCTCATGGGAGCTTGTACGGGGTCATGTTATCGAACCAGATGGTTTCTTCTAATGGGAATCAGAGGAGGATGCCCTTCATTTATTAAAAAAAATGAAGCTTTGGCTGGTTGATAGGAATGTATGGTCCGATTCCGAGTCCCGGATAATATAATGCTCTTTGTCAGGATGTTCCATTTTTGTAAAAAAAAAGTATGGTGACCTTTTGGAGCGATAGCATGACCCACGCTTGCACTTGCACCCACTCACCAAGGCAAGTGACACTTTGAAGAAAACCATAAGGATAATTGTTTTTTTCTTGGGGAAAGAGATCTCATGGAACATGAACAGATTTTACCTTAAAAATTGCATGGATAGGATTACATACAATATGGTTAGCTTCACTTATTGCCGCAACAACCTCGGATGGGAATTTCTCAGCCAGCATTGCACACACCACACAGGGCGCGCACCGTTGGACATGGAGAACGCCCTTTATTAGCAATGATATAGATGCAACACACTACTATTATGTTGAAGGTGGCAATTGATTGCTACAATTATAAATCAAGCTCTTGCGGCCGGCCAGCAAGCAAGCGGAGGCTTATTAGGTACGCCCATGCATATATAGTATAGCTGAAACATTCATTTGAATTCAACACAAAAAATGAAAAATATTTGAATTACTATGTAGTACAGTACTGAAATTGCTGAAATTAATGTTTTGGCCAAAAGGTAAATATTGTAATAGCTAAATACGTGCATGCATCATATTAGTTGCATAAATAAATGGATCAGGTGCACAATTAACTAGTAAGGATCATATCAGCCATGCCTCATATATTGTTAGCTCCTTGTCAGGACCTGCCTTCTTTAGTTTGTATATATGGTCGCCTTTTGGAGCAACAGCAAGCAAGACCCAACGATTTGCACCCACTCACCAAGGCAAGGCAAGTGGTACTATGAAAAAAGAAGAGATATCATTAAGCATGAATACAATACAATATGACTCGCTTCACTGCCTGCCTCAACAGCAACCTCGTGTGGAAAGCTAGACACTGAGAATGCAAACAGACCTTGATTACCGAATGTATAGATGCAACATAGCTGTTATGTTGAAGGTGGCAACTGATTGTTCCAACTATCCAGCTCAGGCAGGCTGGTATGGTCATGTTATCGAACTAGATGGTTTATTTTAATGGAAATCGGAGGGGGAGGCCCTTCTTTTCTTTAAAAACAAACAAGGTCAGGGGGGTCGATAGGAATCTTTGGTCCCATTCCTACTCCCAGGAAATATAATGTTCTTTCTCAGGATGTGCCTTTTAACAAAAACTACGGTGACCTTTTGGAGTGACAACACACCCACGCTTGCACTTGCACCCACTCACCAAGCCAAGTGGCACTGTGAAGAAAACTATAAAGATAGTTTTTAATTTTCAGGGAAAAGTGATATCATTAAGCATGAACAGAATATATATTACCTTAAAAATTGCATGGATAGGATTACATACAATATGATTAGCTTCACTTATTGCCACAACAACCTCGTATGGAAAGTTTCTCAGCCAGCATAGCACACACCACACAGGCCACCGTTGGACCCTTCCATTAGCAAAAAGTCACTTTGGAACCTGGGTGCACTGGAGCCTGATTTTTTGAACAGTGCCAAAATGCTATTATGCAGTTTCAAACAATTCTGAAAACAAATCAACATGTTTATATGAATGTATATTACACATGTGTAAATTTTGATGCTGAAAGAAGTTACACGAAAATGACAAAATCGTGATTTTGGAAAGATGAACAGTGCATGCATTATTCAATATTTGCAAATCACCATTTTATCATTTTTGTATAGGTCACATATTTATTTATTTCATCATCAAACTTTACACGTGTGTAATACACATCAATATGATCATGTAGAATTTTTTCAGAATTTTTTGAAACCGTAAATGTGATTTCAAAAGTATTTAAAATAAGGTCCTCCAATACACCTGGGTTCCAAAAATCTACCCGGACAACCAACAGTATTATACGTGTGGAATCTCTAAGGTTCTATCCAATCAACCAACGGTTTGATTCTAGACTAGATCATGCAATGTTAGATGTACGAGGAGGTGGATGGCACTACAAATTGGAATAACAGTTGTGGAAATGGGCAAGCATGCGCTGATTTCATAAAGATATGTGCTTGCTTACTCCCTAGGATACAAATTTTCCCATACCATGTTACTCCCTCCGTTCCAAAATAGATGACTCCACTTTCTACTAATTTTATACTAAAGTTAGTATAAAGTGGAGTCATCTATTTTGAAACGGAGGGAGTATATGTTAGGGAAAGGTTCGTGCTTTGCTCCAATCTACTTCATTATGAGGGGCAGCGGAATATTCCTTCTAATGTTCATAAAAAACTGGGATTAAAGTCGCACATCGTTTTTTGTACCTGGGATTAAGCCCATGCACATATAGTATTGCAGAAACATTCATTTTAATTAAAAAATGAAAAATATTTGAATTACTATGTACTAGTTGTACTGAAATTGCTGAAATTAATGTTTTGGCCAAAAGGTATATATTGCATATGTGCATGCATCATATTAGCTGCATAATTAAATGGATTAGGCACATAATTAACAAGTATGAATCATATGAGCCATGCATCATATAATGCTAGCTCCTTGTCAGGATCTACCTTCTTTAGTTTGTATATATGGTCGCCTTTTCGAGCAACAACAAGCACGAGCCAACGCTTTGCACCCACTCACCAAGGCAAGGCAAGTGGCACTTTGAAAAAAGAAGAGATATCATTAAGCATGAATACAATACAATACAATATGACTCGCTTCACTGCCTGCCTCAACAGCGACCTCGTGTGGAAAGCTAGACACTGAGAATGCAAACGGACCTTGATTACCGAATGTATAGATGCAACATAGCTGTTATGTTGAAGGTGGCAATTGATAGTTCCAACTATCCAGCTCAGGCGGGCTTGTATGGTCATGTTATCGAACTAGATGGCTAATGGGAATCAGAGGGGGGTGTCCTTCTTTTATTTAAAAACAAACAAGGTCAGGGGGGTCGATAGGAATCTTTGGTCCGATTCCTACTCCCAGGAAATATAATGTTCTTTCTCGGGATGTGCCTTTTTCTAAAAAAGACTACGGTGACCTTTTGGAGCGACAACACAACCCACGCTTGCACTTGCACCCACTCACCAAGGCAAGTGGCACTGTGAAGAAAACTATAAAGATAGTTTTAAATTTTCAGGGAAAAGCGATATCATTAAGCATGAACAGATTATATATCACCTTAAAAATTGCATGGATAGGATTACATTCAATATGGTTAGCTTCACTTATTGCCACAACAACCTCGTATGGAAATTTCTCAGCCAGCATAGCACACACCACACAGGCCACCGTTGGGCAAGGGGAACGCCCTTAAATTTTCAAAATGTCACTTTGGAACCCCGGGTGCATTGGAGCCCTATTTTTTGAACTGTGCCAAAATGCTATTTGAAGTTTCAAAAAATTATGAAAACAAATCAACATGTTTATACGAATGTATATTACACATGTGTGAATTTTGATGCTGAAAGAAGTAACCATGTGAGTTACACAAAAATGACAAAATCATGATTTTGGAAAGATGAACAGTGCATGCATTATTCACAATTTGGAAATCACCATTTTATCATTTTTGTATAGGTCGCATATTTACTTATTTCATCATCAAACTTTACACATGTGTAATATACATCCATATGATCACGTAGAATACTTTTCAGAATTTTTTGAAACCTTAAATGTGATTTTCAAAGAATTTAAAATAAGGCCCTCCAATACACCCAGGTTCCAAAAATCCACCCGAACAACCAACAGTGTTATACGTGTGGAATCATTAAGGTTCTATCCAATCATCCAACGGTTTGAATCTAGACTAGATCATGCAATGCTTGCTGTACGAGGAGGTGGATGGCACTACAAAGTGGAATAGAAGTTGTGCCAAGTGGAGAGCTTTCCTGTACTTTTCCCTCGAAAGAATAACAAAAAGAAGTTGTATATGTACATGCCTGCCTGGATGGATGGATATCAAGAAAAGTGATTGACAAGTTGCTAGCTAGGGTCAAATTAACAATGCGTTGCACAGGCTAGGTAGGTCACATTCGCATTTCCTAGGTTTCGACTAGATTAAGGAAAGCTACTGAAATCAGTTCATATTCAAATACGAAAAAGCAAGAAGTTGCAGGGAGCACTAGATCGCGGTGAGAGCACCAGCCTTGGTGGCTCCCCTCCACTCTACGTGCTGCACTGTGATGGCCGCCGTCAGCAACCACAGGCTCTGCACAGCACACGGTCTCGAGCAAGAGCAGTAGAGCGCATCTGCGGTTGTAGGAAGAATCATCGCAGGATCTGCGCAGCACACGGCCTCGAGCAAAAGGAACTTCCAAAACTTGTATTATTTCCCAATTCTCGGAAAAGAAAATAAACTAGGTGTATTTCAGTAAAGAGAGCAGTCGCCACTCACAGTATCTACTCTCCTTGCACCACTTCATGTTGTCTGAGAACCATCAACCATGCATGAACCTGGAGTCTTGGCTTACTGCAATTCAAATCATGTTGACAGAAGGAACTAAAGACTAGACAGCTAGTTAGCTGCTACTGTATATTCTGACAGCGCTTGTTCCTGGCGACCACACGTTGTGGCCGCTGAATCTCACAGTCAAACATGCAATCGTATTGAGGAGGCAGGTTAGACGTCCTTGCATGTACCTTAAACTTCTCTCGAGGGCTCACGCTTCCAAAGAAAAGGTCTTGTGCGCAAATCATCTCGGGGTCTTCATGTTCAGTTTGGGCAGAACATGTCTGATAGTCAGCAGAAATCACAAAGAATCGGGTAATTTACCTTAGGAACTAGCTTCGCTTAGATTTGTGCTGCACTAGCTAATACATTCAAAATACAAGAATATTGCTGAAATGTAGTACAGTACTGAAATTACCATGTAGTACAGTACTGAAATTGCTGAAATTAATGTTTTGGCCAAAAGGTAAATATTGTAATAGCTACAATGTGCATGCATCATATTAGTTGCATAAATAAATGGATCAGGTGCACAATTAACTAGTACGGATCATGTCAGCCATGCCTCATATAATGTTAGCTCCTTGTCAGGATCTACCTTCTTTAGTTTGTATATATGGTTGCCTTTTCGAGCAACAGCAAGCACGAGCCAACGCTTTGCACCCACTCACCAAGGCAAGGCAAGTGGCACTTTGAAAAAAGAAGAGATATCATTAAGCATGAATACAGTACAATACAATATGACTCGCTTCACTGCCTGCCTCAACAGCGACCTCGTGTGGAAAGCTAGACACTGAGAATGCAAACGGACCTTGATTACCGAATGTATAGATGCAACATAGCTGTTATGTTGAAGGTGGCAACTGATAGTTCCAACTATCCAGCTCAGGCGGGCTTGTATGGTCATGTTATCGAACTAGATGGCTAATGGGAATCAGAGGGGGATGTCCTTCTTTTATTTAAAAACAAACAAGGTCAGGGGGGTCGATAGGAATCTTTGGTCGGATTCCTACTCCCAGAAAATATAATGTTCTTTCTCGGGATGTGCCTTTTTCTAAAAAAGACTACGGTGACCTTTTGGAGCGACAACACGACCCACGCTTGCACTTGCACCCACTCACCAAGGCAAGTGGCACTGTGAAGAAAACTATAAAGATAGTTTTTAATTTTCAGGGAAAAGCAATATCATTAAGCATGAACAGATTATATATTACCTTAAAAATTGCATGGATAGGATTACATTCAATATGGTTAGCTTCACTTATTGCCACAACAACCTCGTATGGAAATTTCTCAGCCAGCATAGCACACACCACACAGGCCACCGTTGGGCAAGGAGAACGCCCTTTAATTAGCAAAAAGTCACTTTGGAACCCTGGGTGCATTGGAGCCCTATTTTTTGAACTGTGCCGAAATGCTATTTTGAAGTTTTCAAAAAATTCTGAAAACAAATCAACATGTGTATATGAATGTATATTACACATCTGTAAATTTTTATGCTGAAAGAAGTAACCATGTGAGTTACACAAAAATGACAAAATCATGATTTTGGAAAGATGAACAGTGCATGCATTATTCAACTATTTGGAAATCATCATTTTATCATTTTTCTATAGGTCGCATATTTACTTATTTCATCATCAAACTTTACACATGTGTAATATACATCCATATGATCACGTAGAATTTTTTTTCAGAATTTTTTGAAACCTAAAATGTGATTTTCAAAGTATTTAAAATAAGGTCCTCCAATACACCCGGGTTCCAAAAATCCACCCGGACAACCAACAGTGTTATACGTGTGGAATCTTTAAGGTTCTATCCAATCAACCAATGCTTTGATTATAGACTAGATCATGCAATGCTTGATGTACAAGGAGGTGGATGGCACTACAAAGTGGAGTAGCAGTCGTGCCAAGTGGAGAGCTTTTCTGTGCTTTCCCCTCGAAAGAATAACAAAAAGAAGTTGTATATGTACATGCCTGCCTGGATGGATGGATATCAAGAAAAGTGATTGACAAGTTGCTAGCTAGTGTCAAATTAACAATGAGTTGCGCAGGCTAGGTAGATCACATTCGCATTTCCTAGGTTTCGAGTAGATTAAGGAAAGCTACTGAAACCAGTTCATATTCAAATACCGAAAAGCAAAAACATACAGGGAGCACTACATCGCGGCGAGAGCACCAGCCTTGCTGGCTCCCTTCCCCTATTCTGGTGTGGATGCAGACCTAATTGCAGGAAAAAGATTAGGTGGACAAAATGAAAACATTCGAAGAAAATCTCATGGCCTATTACTAGTGATCAGTAAACTACACATGGTAGAAGAAAACCTGGCCGTGGCTGATATCACCCACCAAAAGGAACTTCGAAAACTTGTAATATTTCCCAATTCTCGGAAAAGAAAACAAACTAGGTGTATTTCAGTAAAGAGAGCAGTCGCCAGTCACAATATCTACTCTACTTGCACCACTTCATGTTGTCTGAGAACCATCAACCATGCATGAGCCTGGAGTATTGGCTTAGTGCAATTCAATCATATCGACAGAAGAAACTAAAGACTAGACAGCTAGTTAGCTGCTACTGTATATTTTGACAGCGCCTGTTCCTGGCGACCACACGCTGTGGCCGCTGAATCTCACATTCAAACATGTAATCGTACTGAGGAGGCAGGTGAGGTGTCCATGGATGTACCTTGAACTTCTCTTGAGGGCTCACGCTTCCAAAGAAAATGTCTTGTGCGCTAATCATCTCGGTATCTTCAGGCTCACAAAGAATCAGGTGATTTACCTTGGGAAATAGCTTCGCTTAGATTTGTGCTGCACTAGCTAATACATTCAAAAGACAAGACTGGTCTCGACATCCTGAGCCCACAGGGGTTGCATAGTTTACACTTTGCAATGATTCACGTAAAGTTGGATTTGCAAAGTCTAATTCATGGGGAAATTATATTTCAAAAGCATTTCTTGGTAGCCAAGGGATATATAAGAGTCTCGTGGGACTAGTTTTTCAGTCATTAGATCAATCATCTGTGTTGCTACTGGACTTTCAGTTAGGGTTCCTACCTACCTCGTTCTCTTCAGAGCCAAGAGTTCGATAAATGAGGTGAATCTTCTCTCCTGATACATTTTAGCTCACGATTTGACCAATTTCGATATGTTAACAACACCACCAGTCGATAATTTGTGTACTAGGGAACCGCAATATAAGTAGACAATAACTAGCAAACATGCCCGTGCGTTGCAACGGGAGCGAAAAAATCACATCTCATACACACTCTCGAGACATCAGTAAATCTCTTGAAATCGTGAACGATGTCACATGAAAAACAAAATGATAAGTGATGTTGCGCAAAAACATAAAGACGTGATGATTTTTAAAGTGTATTCAAGGTGTTTCCAATTTATACAATATAAATAACTATCTAGTTGCAAGTATCTCTTTACGCATTTGTTATCGTTCCTTCTCGGTGGTGCCCAACAAATATTTGCATTACGATGAAAATAACATTTGCAAAAGAGCATTATTTTTGCCTCCTTGATATATGTGTTTTTTGTAATCCAAGTCAAGTATTAATTTGGTCGCAAACATGTTAGACAACTCCATCGAAAACAATCAATTTGTAAAGGTATGCATACCAAATGTTCAAGGTTGCATATCAACATCGATATTCTCAAGAAAAAAATTATGGAAACAATTTAAAACAAAATGCAAATTAAAGTCAAGCCATTGGTTTACGTAAAGCTTGTATCAGGAACATTGTACATTTTTTCTACATTAGAAACATTTTTATATACACGCTTAATACTTTCCAATTTCATGGTTAACATTTTCCAAAACCTATTTATTTTTTATGTCTACTTATTTTATACACATTCTACTTTTTTGTATACATCAAGAACATTTTTTACATACACGTTTAACAACATGATACATGATAATATTTTTGAAAACTTATAATTTTTATGTCTACTTTGTTCCATACACATTGTATATGTTTTTGTATACATTTTTTTATATATAAATCAGAAACATTTTTTCCATGCACATTTAATTTTTTAAATGCACAATTAACATTTACTAAACAATGGAAAATATATTATTATTTTTCTATACACACTGTAATTGTTTGTATATAATGAAAACATTTTTTCTATACAAGCTTGACATTTGTTTAATGCATGATTAACATTCTTTCAAAGTCCGCATATAAGTGATTTTTATAATTAAAATATTTATAGTATTTAGAAATCTTTCCCTATACTAATAAAGCAATTAGTGCTTCTGGTCGTACGTCATTAGCCATTTTGCTAAAAGGTCCCTGTTGTTTTGCACAATTAACCCGCAGTCACGATCTAAGTGAAATAACTGTTCCTCTGGGAAAACAAGGTTCACCGCATCCCCCCACCCGCACGCCGGCGGTTGCATCGCCCCCACGGCTCCGCCTCGCTTGGCACCGGCCCACCTCGCCACCGGCCCTCCCCCTCACCTTCTCCCACCTTGCAGCGCCGGCGTGTGCCAGATCCGCCTGCATCCCCCAGCCAACCATCCCTCTCACATCTCATCTCTCTCTCCAAGCGGCTCCTCGTTGCGCTACCTGCGGCGGCTGATCCAAACGACGTCCGGCGAATCCCCACCACCATGAAGCACCGCTCGAGGCCCCCTCGCACTCGTGGCGCCCTCTCATACGACTAGATCCGGCGCTCGCGGCCAGTAAAGCTCACCGGCGACCCTCCTCCCATGGCTAGGGTTTCGGGCATCTACTCCGGCGCTGGTGGCCAAGTTGCCCTCCTCTCGTCCGGTGAGTGCATCCCCTCCCCTGGATTCGCCCTCTCCCTCTCCCTTTCTCTAACCTCTGCTCTTCTCTTCCCCTGTAGACGTGGAGGGAGGTACTGTGGACAGCCTTCCTGCTGCTCGGGACGAAGTAGCCATGGAGCTTCCTCCTCCTCCTCTGGCTTCAGGTGAGTTTGTCCGCCGTGATCCATCTAACGGCCAGCGCGATGACCTAGAAAGTAGGACAGGGCCTGGACATGGTAGGTCACAAACATCCATCTATTTTGCCCTCATGTACATATTTTGATGTTGGATCGGTGCTGTGTTTCAATTGCTAAGAAAGCAGAATAAAAGGGCTATGTTCTGTAGTTAGCAGCTGGACCTAGGCGTCTCCATATCATACCTCCACAAAGAAAATATCATACTAAATCTACTATTATGTGAGTTTGCCCATATGCACAATTTACCTTTTTCCTAACAAGTTCCGATCCTCACCCCTTCACTAGCTACTTACTCATGGTGCTGGTCAATGCACTCTATGTGGTAAACTGCTACGAGGCTCTATTCTTTTTCTTCAAAATAAATTACTTTAATTATAAGAGATGGAGTTTTTTCCAGGAATATTTGATTACTGTTTTGTTTGATCAGCTAGGGATACCATATTTTTGAAAAGCAATCAAAATCTGTTTCTGGGTAGATGCACTGCAAAAATACCAGCATCATTAGAACATAAAGATAGGGATGTGCTTAATAATTACCCTCACTGTCCTACTGATAGTTCTCTTTGTTCTTGCAAAGGTGCTTATTAATCCACTGAAACCATGTTATAAGATGCAATTGTTTTATCTCCTGAAAAAGCATGAAGATTTGTTTCTTTTAGTAATTAATTGAAACCACCTGTAAGCCTGCAATGAAGCTTCTATTATTTTTGTCTCATCAATTCGGTAGCTATTTTATGCAATATGTTTTACTTAAATTTCAGCAAAGGGAGCATCTATATTTTGACATATGAACTGGTCTCTTTTTCTTTTCTTGACGGAGCGCACCTGGGCTCTTGAACGGCATTCAATACCCTGGTCATATCCTCAAATTAAGCCAATTTCACCATGGGTCTTATTCGCTGCCACCACCGGCATGTTTCCAGCCGACCACCCAAAGACACTAACTTCATGCAAAATCGCATTGCAGATCGCAGGTGCAGCAGACTTGATCCCCTTAGATTGATCCCACACTTAGATTTGTCCGATGGTAATCCATGTCGTCATTAGCATGATGCCTTGCAAAGTGGGGCTGACCAGGGTAGTGTCTGTACACAGTGGGTCATAAGCCTCTGCTGCTTTGTCGTACAAGCTATGCTTTTGCTGATGCTGTGTGTTTCACTTCATAATATTTTTCATCAGCATATTCATCACGTCTTACACTACGGTCTCGGCAGGAAGTAGTATACTTCATAATAAAGAGAAAACTGTAGATATGTTTTAAAGGCAGACTGGTCATCGTTTGCTACCAAGATGTGGGCGAGAGCGCGTAATCGATGATAGGCTGAGGAGGCTAAGCCGATATGCAGTGGCTGGTACCTGTTGGATGTCATTGACGGCTAAGTGCAACCTGTGGCACGAGACGCCGACAAAGGGATTCTCAACACCTGCTAAACTGGCCTAAGAATTTGATTGTTATTCTGCTTTAGTTACGGGTACTGTTCTTCTATCCAATTGAATGATTCTCATGTGATGCATGGCTGGGTCTTGGCTTCATATAATATATTTTGGAGCACTCGTTCCAATGGATATGACGGTCTGCAAGTGTAGGATGGCTGATGCTTGCCTTTATATATCTGGATTTTGGTGTTGGTCTGATTGCTCCAGTTTTTACTGTTAGTATACATGCATTAGCATGAAGTAACTAACAAAAAGTTACTATATCATAGGAGCTAATATTTTTTAATGCCATACTTATAAGCGATCTAGATAATTCATAGCTGTAATGCCATTTAAATTTCTCAATGCATTGCTTCTGAACAGTTGTCAATAATCATGCCTTTTTGCTTTCTTTTTGCTAGCATCATGTCGATATGGCACTGTGGAAATTGAAGATTTGGTATGGAGTCGCAAAAACTGCAATACTCTCGGTAATGCAGAAAAAACAAAGATTTCATGGTCTTCAACCTTTGTATGTGACTAATGTCCTACCTCTATCACTACTTGCATCATGTTAGTGCATTGTCTATTAACACTTCATTTTATTATTTTCTTTGTAGATTCAAAAGATACATGGATGATTATATGGGTGTGTGGCAAGTATACTGCAATGATGATGATGTTTCGGTTCATCATGATGATGATGGATGCTTTCAGTTTAGTTAAGTTGTAGGAATTTTGTTCCTGTTGGATGATGTTTCTCGGTTAAGGTTTAGTTAAGTTGTAGGTATGTTGATGGATGCTTTCAGTTTAAGTCTGGTTGTCAAGAAAATATTCATTTTTCTGTAGGTCCATGTTTCTTTTGGTGGGATCTATTTAATTTGAAGTACTTCTTTCTACAGAGACAACTTGTTCACAAGGAGTGTGCTTCCTTCTACAGAGACAGCTGGTACACATGGAGGTAGTGAAACACATTCAGAAACACTTGAGATATTTGTCGCATATTGTATTTTTTAAGCTGGTGATTGTTGTTATTGTTTTGCTGCGATTTATTAGATTCTTCTGTGTTGTGCCATGTTTATGCACACATTAACAGTTGGCAAACTCTTATCGTCGATTAATTAGCGATCTCCAGCCAGTTTAGTGATAGAGATGTAATTGGCAGTATCTGATACTGAACAATTTCATTTTGTTTCCACAATTACCACTCCACCAAACTAATTCCCTTACCTAATTATAGTGCAACTAAATTGAGATAATTTTTTTCCTTTTATTCTGGGTCCTGTATCCTAAAATGAGTTGCCAAATTATTTGTAGAGGGTGGTCAAGGCAATGTCTATTTGTTGTTGTTGGGCCAATATTTGTTTTTGTTCTTTGGTATTGTACTATTTTGTTCAATGGAATACTTCAGAATGACAATGCGACAACATATGTAAGCATTCTTTACTACTTTCTCAGTCTGTGATGAAATCATTGGAAGTTGTAGGCCTTTGTAGCTTTGATGCTTGCTCTTCTGCGGCTGGAGATAAGACTGCTACACTGTTCTTTAATTGTAGGTTGCATCAATGGTAACGCTGGTTTCACAAAAACAAGATTGCTAGGATATGCTGCTTATCATTACGGTGAATACATTATTGTTCCTTCTGTTTGTGGTTTGACAAACCGTTACCAAATGATTTCTACATCGTACATTGTGGCACTCGAAAAGAGCACTCCCATTTCCTGTTAATTTGATGATTTAAGAGATGTTTGACTACTATCATGTCAAGTTGGATGTTTTGCATCATTATTTTTTACTTCCTAATAGCTTACTCTTTATTTCGGAATAATAGATTTTTAACAATCTTTAGCATCACCACCTCACTTATAGAAAGTACTGATATATATGTGTGCCTGATAAATTGTTGCACAAGATTCTGATTTCACCATATATATTCTTTACAAAATACTATCACTTTCTCCTCATTTTTTTAATTTTCAGGTTGGGTTCGTTACTCGTGGTGGCAAAAAAGATGGCACCTACCTTGTATCTTGTTGGCCAAGGGTAGGAAGGGACACTTTGCAGATGGAAGGGGGTGTTGTAGGGCAGTTACTCTAAAGGAATGAATGGAAAAAGGCAGAGGTGTTTATCATCGAAAACTAAACTTGCATGTACCCATCTTATGTGAATAAGCATGTAACCAGCTTATATCGATATTTTCATTGTAATGGAGACATAAGACACAAGTGACATGTTAAACCCAAATAATATTTTTATTAGTATCTCAAAGCTGGAAATGCACGAGTGTGATATGGTGAGAGAAGAAGAAATACACGAGAATTCGGAACGCATACATTAGACACAATTGTATTGAACAACTACTCCCTCCGTTCCGAATTACTTGTTAGATACATCCATTTATGCGCGACGAGTAATTTGGAACGGAAAGAGTATTAGATATGCCCCGTAGCAATGTATGGGTGTCTGTCACGCGCTTTTTGCAAACAAAAAAACTCTGTTATCTGTAAATTAACCAACAGTACACGTTTAAGTCACAACCGAATTTTTTTGAATTTTCTCAGAAAACCCCCTGATGTTTCAGTTAATCAACCCACCGTCCATATTTAAGTCAGCTAAATCCTTTTTTAACATAAAACCCCCTGATTTTTCAGTTAATTAATCCACAATGTATCTAAAATAAAATTAATCATAACTTTTAAACCGTAACTCCGATTGTGATATGTTATATATGAAATTTGATTAGAAAAATATATAGAATCTAAATATGATGGTATTTTTAGCTGTTAAATATTTGTACAATATTATTTTGATGCAAACTTAATCTATAGTGCACGGTCTGGGTTTTTTTCGTACCAGCAATGATTAGAATTGGAAATAAATACCCACTAAAACCAAATAAATACCCACAACCAGATTGAGAGGAAATAAAACATCGATAACAACACATGCACATCTTTGAAAAACCTCGCATGGAAAAACAACATATTTCTCATTTTATTCTGAACGAGTGTGTGCGCGCGCGAGAGAGAGAGACGCGTTAGGTCTAACCTCATTCAAACGTATTTCTGTTATGTTGGCATTGAGGCTACCGTCGGCAACACAAATATGATGCCATATGAAAATAAAGGACGTGCACCTATTAGGGTCTTGAGTCATGGTTATTGAGTTAATAGTGTGTGTTATTTTCTCTCCCGTTGCAACGCACGGGCTCTTTTGCTAGTAAAGCCAAAAGAAGAAAATCCAAAGCGAATGTAATAGAAGTGAAAAAAAAGAAAAAATAAGTGTTGTAGGCCGCGTTGGGCTGGCCCAATTAGGCATCTTATCTAATAGAGAAAAGGGGAGCAAAAAGTGGAGATTCTGGGGTCGAGCCTGGGTCTCCTAGGTGGGAGCGTGAGGGTCTAACCAGTCGGTCTGGCCATGCAGTAGTGATTTGCTGGTGGGTTGCCTGCTTATTGTATCAAAACGAACGGCCGACTTAAAGAAAAAAAAACGAATCGTTTTTCCAACTTACCGTTGGCATAGGTGGGTAATTCATGCGAACTCCAGGGCCAAATTGTGCGACGGACGACAGAAATCCAATTTTCTTTATTATTACTAGCAAACATGTCCGTGCGTTGCAACGGTAGATACAAAAATTACACTCTGGTCAATTAAGTATGACTCAATCAACATCTTTTATTTTAATACGGTGGCTCATCATTTTGCCATTTACCTTTCTTCCGACTCTCGCTGATGATGGACGTGATGTCCACATGATCACAATGCATTCGACATGGTAAATCTCAAGACAATGAGCTTGCCACCGCATGACACACTTGTCATTGTGTAGCGCAAGAAAATGTTTAAAACTTTTAAAATAAATCTCATCTACCACGAACTACTCTCAACGCCTAGACATATAAAGACTTTCCAAAAACTGATCAAAACGTAGACATAAAAGACTTCTGAAACGTCAAAAAGTTTTTGGAATTAACAAACATTTTTTCTAAATAATTGGGCATTTTTAAAATTCCTAAACATTTGTTTTGTTTAGACGAACATTTATTGAACACATGAATATTTTTTAAATTCCTGAACATTTTTTGAATCAATGGTTTTTTAAAATTAGTGAAAAATTCGCAGAAAAGTTGATTTTTTTTGAGAATTTTCTAAAATTTCATGGATATTTTTTTAGATTCATGATCGCGAATATGTTTTGTATACATGATCATTTTTTCAAAATCAAGAACATGGTTTTATTTCCCGACAATTGTTTTCCAAATTTGATTTTATTTTATAATTTTCCAAAATCTTTGTAAAATTACCAACATTTTTTGAAACCACGAAAATTTTATGATTTTTCAAACATTTTTAAGATTCGTAGACATTTTATGATTTCTCGACCATTTTTTTTCCAAAATCTGCAACTTTTTTAAAAATTTTAATCTTGAATTAACTCAAAAAAGAGAGTAAAAAACAGAAATAAGAAAAGAAAAGAAAAAAAGATGAAGAAAAATAGAGATGCCGCGTCCCGCGGGCCGGCCCATGAAGACATTCAGGGGGGATAAGGTGGGTGAGAAAAAGGAGTTGGAAAAAATGGTGACTTTTTAAAAAAATTCAATCTTGAATTAACTCAAAAAAGAGAGTAAAAAACAGAAATAAGAAAAGAAAAGACAAAAAGATGAAGAAAAATAAAGATGCCGCGTCCCGCGGGCCGGCCCATGAAGACATTCAGGGGGGATGAGGTGGGTGAGAAAAAGGAGTTGGAAAAAATGGTGAACGCAGGGATGGAACACTGGTCTTTCAAGTGGGAGAAACAGGCTGTTGCCACTACGCCACCAGCTCACATGTCCTAAATGATGGGTATCGTTCCTATAAAACACTTATAGCGACGGTGTCTTAACAAAAAACGAATCGTTTTCCGTTTAGATGGCATAGCGGGTAATATATGGCAACTTCAAGGGTAATGTTTAGACGGACGACCAGAAGCAATACTTGTTTTATTAGTAGGTAGAGATAGAGAGGTAGAGATAGAGAGGTAGAGATAGAGATATAGGTAAAGATAAAGAGGTAAAGAGGTAAAGATTGTTAGGCATGGCTGAAAAGCATCCAGTGTCACACAAAAATGAATAGGATAGCTACTGATCAGCCCGTGCACCTACCCGCTGAGATTGCAAAAACTAATAAGATGCCTGACAACATCCACCGGCATCTTCCCGTCCTTGGCTGTGGCTTTCTTGATACAAGGCACTGCTCGTAACATTTTTTGTGATAAGACTGGAGAGCGGAAAGAAGAGGCATGAGGACACTGATGACATAGCGAATGAACAGGAGTGCGCTAGAGTCATATGTGATGCCAAGCTAATAATGAAAGCTCTCAATGATACCAAACGTAAACACATGATATTCCAAGGAATCATCTGGGTGAGTGTCACACTCCACACAAAGGGCGTAGCACTAGTCGCCAACAGGATTCTGCTGATGGGTGGTGTTTGGTGGTGTAATACTCCACTTAGTTTTCTTAATGAAAATCGAGGGGAAACCCCTTTTGTTCGAAGAAAAGAGTATCACACTCCGGGCCGGCCTAGATCCACCAGACAAGATTTGGCAGCATGATGTGCTCACTCTCCTCACATATCTGTTGGTGAGTTTGGTAGCACGGGTGTGCCGTACAGAATGAACACCATCACTGAGCTGGATCTGCTCAGTCTCGCAGCCTACACAGCCACCTCCACAGCACCTGTGTGCCACGCCCGTGCCGACCAATGTCACACTCATGATAATGGTCTCATTCTGCCGCCATCCGAGGTGGGGGCGACTGATCAACTGCCAGATCGATGTGGTATTATCGTCTCACTCTATTTTGATTTCCTGTGCACCTACTTGATCATGTAACTGCAGTGCCGTTATCCCCAAAGGCCGACACTAAGACTGAAATTATAGCATCTTGAGTCTAACCAAGACTTTATGTACACCCGCCTTTCTCAGGTTTACGTTTAATTTTTGAGCAGCCGTTCAGTGTACCTTGAGAAACCTCCAGTAATGAAATTTCAGCTTCTCTCAAGTGCAATCTCGGACATAGAACCCCTATACATCAGCCCCCATCTCCTTAGCAAAATTTGACAAGCACTTATCCAGACCCAGTTGCCAAAACTCAATGTCACTGCAGCTGAATACTCCCTTCGTCCGAAAATACTTGTCATCACATGGATAAAAAGAGATGTATCTAGAACTAAAATACATCTAGATACTTCCCCTTTTATCCATTTTGATGACAAGTATTTCCGGATGGAGGGAGTAATTGGTAATTAGAACTGCTGGCTGTGTTTCCTCACTGAACAAAAAACCTGCTACTGTGGTGTCCCATATCTAGCACACATGTGACATTAAAGTGTATCAGACAATTGAATCCATAACCTGGTAGCCACCACTCAACCAAAAATATTGAAGATAAACAGTTGCACTTTTCCAAGAAAAGTCCACTCACCCAAAAATATCTTCAGCAAGTTGTGCTTACTCATTGGTTTATTATATGGCCAAGAAGTCCTGTTGCCGGGACAAAAAATGTCCAGACAAAAGGGCTAAAATATTAGCCCCGCACCTCTGAAACTGATAATAGCATATAAATATGATTTCGGCAAGCCCTTCAGTGTTCTGTCCTGCAAGATGAGAGCAGCACCAATGCACTTTAAGTTCAGAGAGCTAACAATTTGCTTCAGAAAAATAAAATAGTCAGTTTTCTTGAGCTAAAAGCCTAAAACAATCTGCGCACAAGGCCATCGCAAGAGGTTCTTCTGATAGTTTTTGGTGAAGCAACTGAATAATGGAAAACAGAGGCATGACAATTCGTATGACAGGGCAGATGAACAGAGCCCACTACGGTGCTCTACTACAGTCCCCATGCGCCGGGAGAAACGATGAGTTTGCTTTTAATGCATGTCTTGTCCAGATTGTTGCAGCTTTGCTCGTAGAGCCAGTTTTGAGGAAGGCCTGGTAGCATATAGGGGTAGTTCACGAGGAGGAACATCATGTAGTTGGACAGTGCCCTGACTGTCTCCACACGGTGGTCAGCTGCATCATGGCCCTTTCACTCCCATGCAGTGAGGATCAAGTTGGTGGCGATGTGCCAAACGATAATACTCTCATGAAAGTCGACTCCGTGCCACGTCCTCGACTTCTTGAACAGCCCACACTTCGCATTATTCTGTGCTGATTTACCCCATTTATGCCTAAGCATGCCCAGTGTGTTTATATCATTCCGTGATACCCAGCTGCCCACCCACTTTCTACAATTCATGACCTTCTCCTGGAAAGTGACAGTGCATGAGTTGTACCTCCTATCCTACCACTCACCAAGTCCCAGGATCTTGAATAGATTGCTGAGTTAGCGACTCGCCGGATCCACCTGTCCGGCACAAAACTGCAGCATGCCCAGTCCTTGAGGGAGAGCTCCATCTCCATCACCCTCCACATTTGCTCATGGTCTTTCGTAAGTTCCTTGATCGTTACCTTACTCGAGCTATCTTAGTCATCTATCTGGATTACTGAATCAACTATCCCACGCCTGCAGATATGAAAAAGGGAGTGAGCACGCTGCAGAATGCACTCCTCCACCAAGTCGTTTCACCGCTCTTGATAAAAATGTTGGTCACTGTAGGAGAATTGAATAGGCTGTGCAACACAATTGCATTGATCGGTGCATCAGGCACATATATATGATGTACAAAGGAGTGCCACAACCTCAACTATACAGGAGAACTAGGGGGTGGGCCAAGAAACAATATACACGTACACAATATATTCAACACCTCCCAGCGCCAGAGACGCAAAGACTGGAACGAAACTCCTCAAAGGTGTAAGTAGTGAGTCCCTTAGTCATCACATCAGTGAACCGGAACATGGAGGACCCAAATGCGTCCAAGGGCCACTTGCACACGCACAAAGTGAATGTCTAGCTCAATGTGCTTGGTCCGGCGATGATGAACGGGGTTGGCGGGAAGGTACACCGCGAGACGTTGTCATAGTAGACAACTGTAGCCTGGTGCAACTCCTGAAGTAGCTGTCGTAGCCAGGTGCACTCAGCGATGTCGTTAGCCACTGCTCGGTACTCGGCCTCCGCGCTAGAATGCGAAACTATGGGCTGTCGCTTGGACGACCACAAGACGAGTGAAGGGGCGAGGTAGACGCAGTAGCCAGATGTGGAGTGACGGGTGTCAGGGCGGCCAGCCCAGTCCGGGATCGGAATAAGCCACCATCTCCAGGACGCCGTGAGAGTGAGCCCAAGGGCCATCGTGCCATGGATGTATCAGAGAATCCGTTTCACGAGGGTCCAATGGGAGTCACGAGGGGCGTGCATATGGAGACACACCAGCTGAATAGCATAATGTAGATCCGTTCAGGTGAGAGTAAGATACTGAAGAGTACCAACAATGGACCGGTAGAACGGAGCGTCTATCACGGGCGAGCCCTCGAGAGTGGAAACCTTGGCCTTCGTGTCAACAGGAGTGGCGACAGGGTGACAATTGAGCATGCCGACATGCTCAAGTAGCTCATGCGCATACTTCTGATGACGAAGGAACACTACTAGAAAAAACCTTACCAGTAGCGTGGGTTTTTAGACTACCAGTAGCGTAGGTTCCAACGCTACTGATATGACGCTACAACTATTTTTTAGCAGTACCATGTGTTTTACCCCACGCTACTGCTAAACAGACATACTAGTAGCATTGGTGCCCGACCCTACTAGTATTCCACATCCACACTACTAGTAAAGGAATATCAGCAGCGCTTTTATGATAAACCCACGCTACTAGTAACAAATTAGGATTTAAAAAATAATAAAAGTCTACCTATTTCAGTTTAGACATGCATTTCAAAATACATACATGTTATGCATACAGTCAATCATCAATCATACATATCTGATGTAGATAATTAACACACACACGCACACACGCGCGTGCACACACACACACACACACACACACACACACACAAAATATGTGGCACGCGTCTACGCCGTCGGCGTGGGCGCCTCCACAAGGCCATGTTGGTGGTGTTGATGTCGTCCTCGCCGCCGCCGCCGCAACACCATGACGATGTCGTCCTCTTCGTCACCGCCGTAGCCCTGTGCCGATGTCGATGTCATCGTCATCATCATCGCCGCAGCCCCATGTCGATATCATCTTCATCACTGCCGTAGCTTCATGTCCATGTGTTCCCTACTAGGAACTCACAAATCCTGGAATTAAACAATGAACCAAGACCACTACTAGGAACTCAAAAGAACCTGGAACATTAGTACAGTATAATAGTAACCTATAGAGAACTAAGTAACAATAGCAGAAACAAAAGCATATAGCAACAACATAGTATATATGAATTATAAGCAGTACTTAACAGACCAATCCTAGAAATTGGGGAAAACCCTACTTAAGAAGGATACAGTGCTAGGCATGACCAAATCTTATTATAGATTCTGAATCCAAGCTTTTGAGACAAATTGCAACAAGCAAAGTTTGTGCACCAAGTAGGAGTAATTCCCAGGTCATTCGCAAGCAAGCAAGCCAGAAGGCATCAGCAAGAGCAGATTATTACCAACATTGTACCCTTTACTGTCAGATCATTTCAATTTAACCCTTGGTTGCAGATGTATTATTGTTGTATTACTAGTAATCATCAGCAGTAACAACACTTGGTCATTATAAATATCACTAGTCACTATAGTCGACATGACAACTTCCCATTTATTACTATATTTATAAGGAAATGACAACACTGCTTAATTACATGTAAAATACCATCTTTGCTGTGCTTAATTAATTAATAGCTGAATGTTTTTTCAGTCTAGCTGAATAATAAAGCAGCTTCAGAATTCAGAACTGTTCGTTCATTATCCAATAAATGCCAAACATGAAACCATGGATTGTTCAAATACATTTTCTGGATTCTAACTGCATATGTAAGAGGGTCACTTTGGTTGCTAATCTCTCTGATGGACAGTTCAGATTCATCATGCCCTATTCCTATCCTTTTTGGCCCTTATAACCAACTAAAATCTCATTTGTGAAAGAAAACAGAAAACGCAATTCACCATGGACATGGTAACAACAACGTTATGAAATTCTGGTACCAAAAAAGTTCAGAAGAACATACATATCCTTGCATCTTGCCGCCACCACAATACCTCTTCATAGTCGCCCGCTTCGTCCTCTTCATCTTCATCCTCCCACTGCACCTACCAGGCAAAATCAAACTACAGAAAGTAAAATATATTCAAGATTTTACTGCATAACCAATGTCTCGAGCCTTTCTCTCATCCAAGTATCACTTGGCAACGCTGACTGGGTTTTTCTCTAGAGTTACTGACTTGCAAGCTACAGTACATCCTTGGGGCATGCATGGAAACAGGGATGCTGGTTCGACTTGCAAGCTACAGTACATCCTTGAGGAGAGGGTGGATCCGTCCAAGGAAGGAGGGGAATGGCCTAGGCAATGCCGGTGATGGATCCCGCAAGCATCGGCCTCGCCATCGCCGATTGTGGTGGATTCCGGCAAGAACATGGGAGGCGCCTGAAACCCTAGCCGCGGGCAAGGATGCAGGCCTTGAGGCATGGATCTGGATGAGGGGGAGGGAGGGGTGGAGGTTGGGGGCGTGTTGCGCGCGGCCGGAGCTCGCCGGAACCGGCCGGCATAGGTGGCGGCGGCGGGGAAGAGATCGTGGGGGAGAGGAGGTTGACCAAGGGGTGGGGGTGAGGTTCGCGTGAGTGTTTTTTTAGCGATTCAGGAGAGAGTTCGGTGGGGGTGGGAGTGGATCGGGGTAGCAGTAGCGTGGGATGTATCACGTGCGTTATAGCTTTTCACCTAGTAACAATGCAGGTTTTACTACATGCGCTACTACTACGTCTTGTCCACGGGAGATATTACTAATAGCGTGTGTTTTTTGCCATGTACTACCTGTAATATTTACTAGTAGCGAGGGGACAATATAGCACGCTACTAGTAATTAGCAGTAGCGTGGGTCAATATGGCGCGCTACTAGTAAGCGTCTATCTATAAGCTATTTTCTAGTAGTGGAAGAAGCCATCGGGTCGCCGAACAACCTCAATGGCAAGGAAATAATGTTGAGCGCCCAAGTCCTTGATGGCAAACTCATCACGCAGCAGGAGAGTGCACTACTAGGGAAAACCCTAGCAGTAGCGCTGGTTTTGTGCTCACTAGTAGCGCGGGTAGGCACGCTACTAATAAGGCGCTACAGCTATTGCTTAGCAGTAACGCGTGCCGGCGCGCGCTACTGCTAGGACAAATAGCTGTAGCGTTTGTTCACACGAACGCTACTGCTAGTGAAACTAGTGGCAGCGCGTTTTCTCTCCATCGCTACTAGTATTCATTTTTTATTTTTTATTTTTAGTGTATTTATGCGGTTTTCTCTCCATCGTACAAATATTGGTACAATATCAGTTATGAGGATCATTATGTCCAGTGTGTCAAATGAAGATGGATTAGGTTCAAGTGGAGGCAATATGTGGTGCATGTCAAAAGTATACTACTAATCCAAACTTGAGAGAGTTTGGACTAGTAGTACTTTCGATGTGCACCACATGTTGCCTCCACTTGAATCTAATCCGCCGGCACAAGCTATTTAATCATCATCATAGTAATTACCACCAACATTATTTATTTAATCACCACTAACACTAGCTAATAATAATCATCATAGTCATTATCACCAACACTAGCTATTTTTTCGTCATAGTAATAGTGTAGCACATCATCATCCTCAAACTCATTTCTAGCTAGCTAATCACTCATGCTGCTCTCTCTTAGGTAAAATAACATAAAACATGTGTAGCTCTCCTCCTCGATCAAGTTGGAGCATGCAGATGAATCTGTCTCCTAATCGTGGGTTGCGCTTCTGTTTGCTGCCCCCTAGTACTTCTCTGTGCTCCCCCATCACATATTTGTTCCAGTCTTGCACTATTAAGAATCCATCGCTAATCTTGAATGCACTATAGTAATCTGTAGGATATCTTGGCCGTAAGCTAATAATACTCATGGTACCTTTAGTCTCGATCCCATAAGGCACAACATTCATCGGGACTCCCTGTTGAAGAACATCGTACGGTAACATATTTAGCAATGAAGTTTAGCTTCAAAAATAATGTATGGAAAAGATGCACTGAGGACAAATATTAAAAATCTTACCATCCTTTCTAAATAGATGTGACCGCAGTTCAGTACGAACACTATTGGTCGCACATTTTCATTACTAACATTTCATGCAGGAAGAAAATTTGTCTTGATAGTATCAAGATCCGCAAGCCATGAAACATAATGACTGAGCTCCTCGCAGTTGAGTTCAGCCCTGGCACAGTATACGGTCCTGTCTACCAAGCGTTGGACATGTTTGCTTGCAACGAAATAAGCTATCAATAGAAATTAATTGTCAACTATTTTTGAATAAACAATATCAAAGACATAAATATGGTTGAGAAACTCACATTTTGGTATAACTGGAGGTGTCTGCACATCGACCCAGATGTCGGTATTACCTTCAATATCATATTCCGGACGAATATCAAAGATGATAACCATATCAGGCTCAAATGCATAAGTCTTGCATAGTGCTCGCCATGTTTTGCATCCAAAATAGGTTTAGTCGTCTAAATTGTATAATTTTGTGTGGAAAATATAACCATGCTCAGTCTTCAAGTAAAACTTTTTTAACTCCATAGTACGACTGCAACCTATCTTATCCAATACAAAAACTCTTGCATGGCAGGGGATACGTTAGTAGAATAGTAAAAATCAAATTATAAGTTGAAGCAAATGAAACATATGACATGCTTAATTACGAAAAAAGACTTGTCGTTGTGACTTATTGTATCCACTTCGAAGTTCTCGTCCAGCTTGATGCTGAAGCGCCTATCATCATCTAGGAAGATTCTGTCGCACAGGCCGCGCTCGTCTTCGCAGTATTTGCAAATACCGAAATCCTTTTCGTCGTCAGACATTTCCTATGTTCATCGTTAAAACATTAATTGAAAATTGATCGAAGACAACTACCTGGATACTCAACACACAAATCCGGGGCACTCGATATTTCCTGCATATTCTGGCACAAGTCATGCCAAAATTCACGAAAAAATCCGGCATGACCTTTGCTAAAATAGGACATATCGAGCGCCTGAAATTTGCCGGAACGGAAATTTATCAAGACTCCGGGAAAACATAGGCCACTCGAAGGTGTAACCTGCAAACATGACCGGCCACTTGGGCAAGCACATATCCTATTTGAGCAACACAAGATATACATTTCAAAATATCTTATAGGACTCAAATTAGCATGCATTGAATAAGCAAAAGTAAATCATCTCATGCGTGTTCGTACATCGTCGAATATTATCACTAATACATCCCGAATAGTGTCATACATATAACATCACTAATACAACTAAAACCCTAGCACACGATGGGTATCGGCGCGGGCGGTGGACACCCACAGAGAATGAACCTTCACGGGATCATAGCTCCAGTGAGATCCCTGGAGAACCTGCCAGGTATTGGAGAACCTGTGCTCCAACGCAAACAAGTAGCGACGGACGTGCGCGTCCTCCTCACTGACACAGTGATGCACCACCTCCGCGGGGTCCTCGAGCCTCTGGACCATCACTGGCCCACGCGACCGCCACCAAAGAAGGTTCGGGTCAACGACAGGCTGGCTCCTCACCAACCTGCCCCCCCGGTAGGTAGAGCCTCCCAGTACCACCCCGACGGAGCCCAGTCCCGGACATGGCCCATCTGGTCAAGCAGGTGTCGTCCTCCATTGACTCGACGACGAGGATGTGGGATAGACATCATCCATGTTGATGCGGGAAAAATTGCTTTAACTAAGAAAATAGCAACAAGTTCTTACTAACATGTTCTATTAATTCAATTAGTTCTTACTGAAAATAAACTTACTATAAATAAAAATAAACTAGTACCTAGCTAATTAGTACCTAGTTCTTACTAACTAATTAGTACCTAGGAACTACTGCTAAGGGTTCATACTAACTAACTAACTAATACTAAATTAACTAACTAACACTAAAAATAGCCTAGGGTTCATACTAACTAGCACTAAATAGCTAGGGTTCATACTAAGCAAATAAGAGGGATCGGAAGGGGAGAGTGCTTACAGAGGGTGGGGAGAAAGATGGGGTCGAGGGAGACGGCGGCACCGAGGCGCGGTCTGCCGGGGTCCGGGGAGACGGCGGCGTGGCGGGGTCGGGGGAGACGGCGGCGAGGCAGGTCGAGGGAGATGGCGGCGAGGCGGGGCCGGGGGAGAC
>NC_041383.1:12261974-12289474 GCF_002162155.2 Triticum dicoccoides
CGGGGTCGGGGGAGACGGCCGCGAGGCGGGGTTAGGGGAGACGGCCGCGAGGCGGGGTCAGGGGAGACGGCGGGAGGCGGAGGCGATGAGGGGGAGAAGAGAGAGTGGGGAATTGGGGGAGGAAGCAGAGGAGAGGGAATCAGGCCGCGCGCAGGGTTAGATGAGAATAGCTTTAACAGTAGCGTGGGAAGGGAAAACACGCTGCTGCTAAAATACGTAGTAGTAGCGCCGATTCTAGAAGGACGCTACTACCATACCTAGCACGTCGGGAACGGTGTGGCAATTATAGTAGTAGCGCGTTCTGTTCCTGCCGCGCTACTACTAAGGGGGTAACAGTAGCGCGGTTTTGGCAGATGCGCTACTGCTAATTAGCAGTAGCGCCTCATTTTAACACGCGCTACTGGTAAGATTCTGTGTATAAGGTTTTCCCTAGTAGTGGTGATCTGCTAAAGAAGGGCTACGGAGCAGGTTGTTAGGATGATGTCGTCAACGTAGAGTAGCAAATATGATGTCATGTCACTACTAGGGAAAACCGTAGTAGTAGCGCTTGAAATATGCATAGCATTAGTGCTGGGCCCAGGGCTACTGCTATCGCACTACAGCTAAACCCTAGTAGTAGCGCTGGTACGGGCAGCGTTACTGGTATGTATTGTTAGCAGTAGCGCTTCCCTGTCCAGCGCTACTGATAACTATCTATGGCGCTTGTTCATATGACGCCCTGCTGGTAGGCCAGCGCTACTGGTAAGTACTTTCCAGCGCTACTGCTAATATTTCTACTTTCACAGATTTGCACCCTCTACGTATTTGTGATGTATTTATACAGGCTCTATACAATAGTTTCATCATATCATACTAAACATACACTATTCTCACATATCATAGACATACAGTAGTCTCGTCATACCATCATCATCATTATCATTCAACACAAATATCATCATATCTCGAAAATAGCGATACACAAGTGCGACCATGTCATGTCTCGAATAAGTGCAACTGCATGGTCATGGCACACACACAAGTTTCATCATCTCTATCTACACCATGATTTAGAAGAGAAGAGCGATCAGCATGAGAAAGAGCGCGACTATGTCCCACCCCTACTCATGCTGGAGTGTCGAACCCTCTGATGCTAGCATCCGGGTACCTGTGCACCTGGGCCTGAGCGGCTGGCCAGTGGTCGTAGACTCCTGGAACCCTCCCAACATACACGGCGTAGTAGTCCTTCGCCATCTCTGATCTATGTACCTGCATCGTGAGTTGAAGATTTGAACGATAATATGCAACATAATGTACTTAAGAAAACAAATAGGCATGATTAGAAAAATATAAGCAACCAATAGTAAACATAAATGACGAAGTTCCTCATACCCAAACTAATTAACTAGAGCGATCTACGCTAGTTCAGGACCACGCTTTAGTTACATCACATTGTCATTGATAACCAGTCCTCCATATCGGCGTTCCAATCTTCATAGTCAGGGAGGAAGCACCCGAGCTTCGTGAAAGGCTTCATGTCCAGACGCTGAGCGACTAGTAGTGCTCGGACATCAGCCCATGTGATTGGCCCAGGGTAAAACATCCCCGTTAGTTTGAGGACTTGCTTCATGATCACTTGGACAAGTTCACACTGTACGTGATAAAACTCAGCTCAGATTCGATGATCCGGTGTCTTTCCTATGCTTGTGGCGCTATTTACAAACCAGCGCTACTGATATCTTTTCCAATTTTTATTTTTTAATTCTAAAGTACTTAGCTATAGCGTTGGTCCACAGACAAGCGCTACTACTATCTTTTCCATTTTTTGTTTTTTTAATTCTAAAATACTTAGCTATAGCGCTGGTCCACAGACAAGCGCTACTGCTATTTTTATTTTTCTTTTTTATTTTCCTTTTTTAGTTTTTAGTTTTCTTGTTTTCATTATTTTCCTTCTCTTTTCAGTTTACTTTAGTTTTTCTTTTGTACTTATTTCTCCCTTTTGTTTTTGTTTTTTTGTTTTTCTCCCGACGACGGCGACTCCCTCTCCCCCAATGCGCGAATATGACCGGAACCATGCATGTGGTGGTAACATATAAGTTGACCGATAACGGTTACTTAAGTGCGTACACAAAATAGATGCATATATATATATATATATATATATATATATATATATATATATATATATATAAATGTAGGTAACTGATCAGCTGCGTCGACGATGTTTCACATTGAGCTTCTTCCTTTCTTGTTCGTTGCCGAGTAATTTAGCCCCTCCTTGTGACTTTTCCGAAGCCATGGAGTACGATCTTTCTTAGGTAATGTACTCTTTATTCTTCTTTTCACGTATGCTTCATCGTCATCGTCATCTTCCCTGATCGGGTTGCCGTATTGGTCGTAGTCTTCCTCGTTGGCGAGTCTATCCATTCTGACAATGCTCCTTTTGGATCTCCTCATGACAACACGGTTGGGATTGGCCGGGTCGGTTATGAAGAAGCATTGTGTCACGTGCTTAGCGTATACCCATGGCTCATTTTTGGCGATGACGTTAACGTTCATGGGAGTGCTCTTCGCGTCGGGTATAGACATGGTGGTGAAATACTTGTTTTCTCTTACGACCTCCTTGGCCCATCTGACATGGAACATCGTCGCATCGTGCATTCCAGCATAGTCAAGCTTCCAGATCTCTTCGACCCTACTATAGAATCTTTCAGTTGTGCAACTGGCGTCGGTCAGACATTGAATTGTCACCCCGGATTTCTGGTAATCACTGTCCATGTCTTTGGTCTCCGTGTAGAACGTATACCCATTGATATCGCAGGACTGATAGATCACGAGCTTGGGCGCAGGGCCATGTGCTAAGGAGTGTATGAGCAATTCGTTCGAACTTCCCTCTTCCGGGGGATTTTCAAGAACTTGCTCTTTGAACCAACACAAGAAAGTAGTGTTGTGCTCTACAGTAACTTCGTCGTCCGTCTTGAGCACCCTCTTATCACGGTACTTCTTTGCGATGCTTTCTTTGTGTTGTGCCACATAATCATCTACCACGTCTAGGTGTTGTAGAACTACTAAGTTAGCCTTGTTAAAGTCGTTCTGTCGATCCAAGTAGTCCACGTGCAATTCCCTCCGGCCGTTGTTGTGACCATCTCCTTCGAGCTTCCCATCGTGCTTCTTGGCGGGCAAACCAACAACAGGGTCTCCGACGCTTATATAATTCTCGCAAAAGGAGACGCACTCATGCATAAGATACCCCTGGACGATGCTCCCTTCGGGACGGGACTTGTTACGAACGAATCCTTTGATGACCCCATTCATCCACTCGAGCGACATCATGCTGTGAAGGAATGTCGGCCTGAGGTCGATGATGTCATCCATGATGTGGACACACAGATGCACCATGACGTCAAAGAACGCGGGCGGGAAGTACATCTCAAGCTCACATAGTATGACAACAATCTCTTCCTGTAGCCTTCGTAGCTGCTTCACACTTATGGACCTTCGAGAGATAACGTCAAAGAAGTTGCAAAGACTAGTAAGCATGTCACAGACGTGCTTGTCCTATATCCCTCTGATGGCAACCGGGAGTATCTGCATCATCATCACGTGACAGTCATGAGACTTCATCCCGCTGAACCTTTTCTTCTTGGGGTCTAGAAATCTGCTTATCTTCCCACAGTAACCGAAACTGACTTTGATTCCCATAAGGCATTTGATGAATTGATAGATCTCCTTCGCACTTCAGGTGAAGCAAGAAGGGGGGCAATAATTCTCCTCCTTCTTGTTGACTTTTTTGCCCCTTTCCCCCTCCTCTATCTCCGTATCCATCTCCTCCATCAAATTTTTACGGTCATTTCCTGATCTTCAAATCTTCCAAGTCTTTCCTTGCCTTCGGCCCATCCTTGGTCTTCTCCGACATGTTCATCAGTGTGCCAAGCAAGCTCTCGAGGAAATTCTTTGTGATATGCATTTGATCAAGGCAATGAGGCGTCTCGTGATTGAGCCAGTACTCCAAGTCCCAGAAAACGGACCTCATTTTCCATACCTTCAGTAGCAGCTCCGACGCCTTTTTGATCTTTCCCGACACGGGGCATTGTTCCCAGTTTCTCAACAGCTCGTCGATTTCGGTGCAGCTCCTCTTACGTGGAGGTCCTCAAAGCTCAACCAACTGATTGAAAAGATCTACACACTTTCTCTACGGGTCATCCTTCTCGAGCCATCTACGATGCCCCACGTACACGATTTTTCCGGACCCGCCTTCTTTCGTTGACGTAAGCTGTTGAGACATTTTATCATCCATGCAACTCGTGCATCCGCAGTATCCGTGGCACACCTGGCCTGAGGTGTACCTGTAACCGAGATAGTCGTGCACCGTCGTCATCAGTGCAGCTCTCATATGGAAATACTCTCCTTTGCCGGCGTCCCATGTCCATGCCGGTGATTTCCATAATATTTGTAGCTCCTCTTGTAGAAGCCCCATATACAGAATAATACTATTTCCCGGTTGTTTTGGCCCTTGAATCAGCATGCACATGAGTATGTACTTTGTCTTCATGCACTTCCATGGGGGGAGGTTGTACATCCATACAAACACGGGCCATGTGGTGTGGTTGGTGTTCTAGTTTCCAAACGGATTCATGCAATCGGTACTCGCACCAAGCACGATGTTCCTTGGATCATCTGCAGCAAATCCATGTATGGTGTTGAATGCTCTCCACTGGCTACCATCTACGAGGTGTCCCAGCCTCGGATCATCTGCATCATCGGGCTTCTTCCTCTCCGCGTGCCAGCGCATGAGCTTTGCTTTCTTAGGATCTATGAAATGCCTCTACAGACCGGGAGTGATCGGAAATTACCATACAACTTTCTGAGGAGCTTTCTTTCCTGCCTTATTGTATCATAAAGCATTGCACACTGGACAACTGGTTTTTTCCGCGTGCTCCCCCCGATAAATGATGCAATCGTTGATGCATGCGTAGTAACGAATGTGCGACAAATCAAAAGGGCAAACGATTTTCTTGGCCTCCTCGACACTACTAGGACATAGGTTCCCCGCGGGAAGAACTTTATTATGTAGATACTTCAAATGCTCATCGAGCTTTTGTCTGTCCATTTGTTTTGGGCCTTCTTCTTTAGAAGTTTGAGCCTGAAACTCAAGCGGGTCACCCCGGGATCGCAACCGTCATACTATGGAGTCCTCGAGTCTACTTCAAGTTGAGCTAGCTTGGCATCCGCTCTAGAAGCATCTCTCTCGCTAGTCGTACTCTTGTGAAGGAGGTCTTGGAGATGAGGGTCTTGCATGACTGCACTTAGTAGTGTCGAAGACTGCAGCGTGACCGCCGCCTCTTCTCTGCCATGTCTGGACTATTCTTCGCAGTGTCTGGAATCTTGTCCACCGCCGGCATTTCCGGACTCTTCCCCGCCTCCATTTCTGTCACTATTGTCTTCGTGTCAATCAGTCATCTCTTCGTGTACCCCCATGTCGTTATTCCTTGCCATTTGGACGTCTTCATCATCATCATCTTCTTCACTTATCCACTGAGTATAGCCATCCATGAAACCATTCATCAGCAGGTGCGCCTTCAAAGTGCCAGGATCAAAAGGGTCCAAAAGGACTCCTTCCTTGCATCTTGCACACTGACATCTAACCCTAGTCTAATTATGTGCATACATGTCCATCACCGCGGATTGCATGTACCGCTCCACCTTCCATCCACTCACCTTCATGACTCACTGCACGGTATAACAAGCAAAAGGGTTATAAAATTTACAACGCATGCATGCTTCAAAGTCATATAAAATTTTGTCATGACCTTGCCTAAAAATAGGACATACTGAGTTTGCTCAAAATTCACCAAAACGGAAATAATCGACATTTCCGCAAAACATACGCAACTCGAAGGCATGTCACACTCGCACAAATCTCTCCATATATATATATATCCCAAACACACATATTCTCACTCACACACATATTTCCATTTTTGAAATGAACAACTTTTTTTACTCACCTATATATCTCCCGAGAGAGACCGATCGAGAGAGATGACGAGAGAGACCGATCGAAAGAGCATGTGTGGATGGCTAAATAGCTAGCTAGATCTAGTTGTTGGGGAGGAGAGGTGAATCTAGCTATCTAACTAATGGAGAGGGAGTTATGGTGGAGGGAGTGTCATTAATGGGGATAGGAAGAGAGGTAGGACAAAGAGGGATATGAGAGAGGCCATTTATCAAGGAGAGTTATGGTGGAGGGGGACATCAATGAGGAGAGAAGAGAGGTGGGAGAAGAGAGAAGAAGAGCAACAATGGTGGAGAGTGGAGAGGGGAAAGGAGGCGGAGAGAGGGCAAAGTGGGGGAAAGGTGGGGGAGGGGGTGAAAAGGTGGCACCAGCCGCAACTATCAGTAGCGCTGCATAAAAGAAAGGACTGCTGCTATGCTATTAGTAGTAGTGCTTATCCCACGCGAGCGCTACTACTAAGTGGGGCCCACTAGCAGTAGCGGTGCTGCAAAACAAAGCGCTACAGCTAAACACTTAGCAGTAGTGCTGGATTTTGGGCAACGCTGCTAGTACAGCTACCGTCGGTGGCATCGTCTAGTCCCACATAGTAGTAGCGCGTTTTTGAATACCAGCGCTACTGCTAAGGTGTTAGTAGTAGCGCTTACCAGGATCAGCGCTACTGCTAATTAGCAGCATCGTTTTCTTTTTTCCAGCGCTACTACTGAGGTCCTTCCTATAGCATTTCCCTAGTAGTGTGTCGCCGCTGTGATAAACAAACAACGAGGCATCCGAGCAAGTGATGCTGAAGCCCAGTGTCTCAGGGAACCCGGCAATGCACTGGTACCAGGGGCAAGGTTCTTGCTTGAGACCGTAGAGAGACCAGGACAGCAAGGAAACATGCCCAAGAAGATATGCATCGACGAAACCGGTGGGCTACTCACTATAAACCTGCTCCTCAAGATGGCCATGAAGGAAGGCATTGGAGACATCCATCTGACGAACCGGCCAGCCTCGGGAGACCGCCAGCTGGAGAACGGTGCAGATCGTGCCTGGTTTGGCAACTGGTGCAAACGTCGTAATGAAGTCGACGCCAGCACACTACCGAAACCCATGGACCACCCAGCGAGCCTTGTAGCGCTCAAGGATACGATCCAAGCTGGTCTTATGACAAAAGAACCACTTGCTGCTGATGACATTGGCGCGAGAAGGCCGGGGAACCAGCGTCCAGGTACGGTTCCGCTGAAGAGCGTCGAACTCTTCCTGCATCGCAGCAAGCCAGTGAGGGTCACAGAGGGCTACTCTGGCGGACACATGAATCTGTGGCGGCTCGATGGTCGAGGAGGCGAGGATATACTTGTTGCTAGAGTACCGCAGACTCGGGCAATGAACGCTGGCTCGAGCCCGAGTGAGGGGGCGAGACGACAGCTCCGGGATGAGGTCCAAGGAGGCGGTCGGCGAGAACACCGGTGAGGCGGCTGGTGAGGAAGGCGGTGAGGGGGCGGCGCCAGAGGCACCCGAGGCGACCAGGAATGGCGCGACGCCTGAGGCGGCGGGAGCGCCCAAGGCAGCCGGAGAAGGCGTCGGTGGCGAAGCCAGAGGTGATAGCGACAACGGCGTGGGCACGCGAGGCGTAGCTCGTCCCACGGTGCGCGGACCGCCGAAGCCCGGAAGCGGTCCGAGAGCCGAGCGGGGCCGTGCACCTGACGGGGTTGCCAAAGGGCCGGTGGCGGCCGGCAGTGACAAGGCGTCGAGAGGTACCTCCCGCTGAAAAGAAAACACCCTCTCATCAAGGTAAACGTGTCGGGAGGTAGCAGCGGTATCCTTTTGTGTTAGGTGGGTAGCCGAGAAAGATGCAAGCAACGGAACAGAGTGCAAGCTTATGAGGCGCAGTGGCGGCGATGCTAGGGTAGCCGAGACAGCCGAAGATGCGAAACTCATCATAAGAGGGTGGTGCACGATACGTCTCCAATGTATCTATAATTTTTTATTGTTCCATGCTATTATATTATCTGTTTTGGATGTTTAATGGGCTTTATTATGCTCTTTTATATTATTTTTGGGACAAACCTATTAATCGCAGGCCGAGTGTCAGTTTATCTATTTTTTCCTATTTTATAGTTTTGCAGAAAAGGAATACCAAACGGAATGAAACCTTCACGATGATCTTCCTTGGACCGAAAGCAAACCAGAAGACTTGGAGTTGAAGTCAGAAACGCCACGAGGCGTCCACGAGGGAGGAGGGCGCACCTGGGGGGGGGTAGGCGAGCCCTCCAACCTCGTGGGCCCATCGTAGCTCCACCGACGTACTTCTTTCACCTATATATACTCTTATACCATAGAAACATCAGGGAGAGCCACGAAACCACTTTTCCACCGCTACAACCTTCTGTACACGTGAGATCCCATCTTGGGGCCTTTTCTGTTGATCTACCGGAGGGGGAATCGATCACGGATGGCTTCTGCATCAACAACATTGCCTCTCCGATGAAGCGTGAGTAGTTTACCGCAGACCTTCGGGTCCATAAATATTAGCTAGATGGCTTCTTCTCTCTCTTATTCTCAATGCAAAGTTATCCTCGACGTTCTTGGACCTCTATTGATGTAATACTCTTTTGCGGTGTGTTTGCCGAGATCCGATGAATTTTGGATTTATAAACAAGATTATCTATGAATATTATTTGGTTCTTCTCTGAATTCTTATATGCATGATTCGATATCTTTGCAAGTCTCTTCAAATTATTGATTTAGTTTGACCTACTCGATTGATCTTCCTTGCAATAGGAGAAGTGCTTAGCTTTGGGTTCAATCTTGCGGTGTCATTTCCCAGTGAGAGTGGGGGAAGCAACACACATATTGTATTGTTGCCATCGAGGATAAAAAGATGGGGTTTATATCATATTGCTTGAGTTTATCCCTCTACATCATGTCATCTTGCTTAATGCGTCAGTCCGTTCTTATGAACTTAATACTCTAGACGCATGTTGGATAGCGGTCGATGTGTGGAGTAATAGTAGTAGATGCAGAATTGTTTCGGTCTACTTGACACGGACGTAATGCCTATGTTCATGATCATTGCCTTAGATATCTTCATAATTATGCGCTTTTCTATCAATTGCTCGATAGTAATTTGTTCACCCACGTAATACATGCTATCCTGAGAGAAGCCACTAGTGAAATTTATAGCCCCCAGGTCTCTTCTCCATTATATTACATCTCTTCTCTATTATATTGCATCTCTTTAAATCTCATTTACTATTTTGCAATCTTTTGTTTCCAATCTATTCAACAAAAATACCAAAAATATTTACTTTACTATCTTTATTAGATCTCACTTTTGTGAGTGACCGTGAAGGGATTGACAATCCCTTTATCACGTTGGTTGCAAGGTTCTTGATTGTTTGTGCGGGTAATAGGTGACTTGTGCGTTGTCTCCTATTGGATTGATACCTTGGTTCTGAAAGATGAGGGAAATACTTATGCTACTTTGCTGCATCACCCTTTCCTCTTCAGGGAAAAAACCAACACAAACTCAAGAGGTAGCAAGAAGGATTTCTGGCACCGTTGCCGGGGAGATCTACGCCAAGTCAAACCATACCAAGTACCCATCATAAACTCTTCTCCCTCACATTACATTATTTGCCATTCGGCTCTCATTTTCCTCTCCCCCACTTCTAAAATGATTTTCAAAAACCTTTATCTTTTCTTCGCCCCTCTTCCGTTCGCCTCTTTTCGTTTGCTTCCTGTGTGCTTGTGTGTTGGATTGATTGCTTGTCACGATGGCTCAAGATAATACTAAATTGTGTGACTTTTCCAATACCAGCAACAATGATTTTATTAGCACTCCGATTGCTCCTACTACCAATGCCGAATCTTGTGAAATTAATACCGCTTTGTTGAATCTTGTTATGAAAGATCAATTTTCTGGCCTTCCTAGTGAAGATGCCGCAACCCATCTAAACAACTTCATTGATTTGTGTGATATGCAAAAGAAGAAACATGTGGATAATGATATTGTTAAATTGAAGCTATTTCCGTTTTCGCTTAGAGATTGTGCTAAAACTTGGTTCTCTTCTTTGCCTAAAAATAGTATTGATTCATGGAATAAGTACAAAGATGCTTTTATCTCTAAGTATGTTCCTCCCGCTAAGATCATCTCCCTTTGGAACGATATTATGAATTTTAAGCAACTTGATTATGAGCATGTTGCACAAGCTTGGGTAAGGATGAAATTAATGATACGTAATTGCCCTACACATGGTTTGAATTTGTGGATGATTATACAAAAATTTATGCCGGATTGAATTTTGCTTCTAGAAAACTTTTAGATTTGGCTGCGGGAGGCACTTTTATGGAAATCACTTTAGGAGAAGCTACTAAAATCCTAGATAATATTATGGTTAATTATTCTCAAATGCACACCGAAAGATCCACTAGTAAAGAAGTTCATGCGATTGAAGAAATTAATGTTTTGAGTGGAAAGATGGATGAACTTATGAAATTATTTGCTAATAAAAGTGTTTATTCTGATCCTAATGATATGCCTTTGTCCACTTTGATTGAGAATAATAATGAATCTATGGATGTGAATTTTGTCCGTAGGAACAATTTTGGTAAAAACGCGTACAGAGGCAATTTTAATTCTAGGTCGTTTCCTAGTAATTCCTCTAATAATTATCGTAATTCCTACAACAACTCTTATGGAAATTTTAATAAGACGCCCTATGATTTTGAGAATAGTGTTAAAGAATTTATGAGTTCACAAAAGGAATTTTAATGCTTTGATTGAAGAAAAACTGCTTAAGATTGAACGTGGATAGAATTTCTCTTGATGCTGATTCTTTGAAACTTAGATCTATTCCACCTAAGCATGATATCAATGAGTCTCTCAAAGCCATGCGAATTTCCATTGATGAGTGCAAAGAAAGAACCGCTAGGATGCGTGCTAAAAAATATTGGTTTGTGAAAGTGTGTTCTTCTAGTTTGCATGATAATAATGATGAAGATCTAAAAGTGATTGATATGACTCCTATTAAATCTCTGTTTTCGAATATGAATCTTCATAAAGATGGGACTGGAGATGAGTCAACTTTAGTTAAAGGCGTCCCAATGATTCAGAGTTTTTAGATCTTGATGCAAAAATTGATAAAAGTGGGATTGAAGAGGTCAAAACTTTAAGTAGCAATGAACCCACTATTTTGGATTTCAATGAATTTAATTATGATAGTTGCCCTTTGATAGATTGCATTTCCTTGTTCCAATCCGTGTTAAATTATCCTCATGCTTATAATCAAAATAAAGCTTTTACTAAACATATCGTTGATGCTTTGATGCAAACTTACGAAGAAAAGCTTGAACTAGAAGTTTCTATCCCTAGACAACTTTATGATGAGCGCGAACCTACTATTAATATTAATATTAAAGATTATGAATGTTATGCTTTGTGTGATTTGGGTGCTAGTGTTTTGACGATTCCAAAAACTTTGTGTGATGTCCTAGGATTCCGTGAATTTGATGATTGTTCTTTAAATTTGCATCTTGCGGATTCCACCATTAAGAAATCTATGGGAAGGATTAATGATGTTCTTATTGTTGCAAATAGGAATTATGTGCCTGTAGATTTCATTGTTCTTGATATAGATTGCAATCCTACATGTCCTATTCTTCTTGGTAGACCTTTCCTTAGAACGATAGGTGCAATTATTGATATGAAAGAAGGAAATATTAGATTCCAATTTCCGTTAAGGAAGGTCATGGAACACTTTCCTAGTAAGAAAATTAAATTTCATTATGGATCTATTATGAGAGCCACTTATGAATTGCATACCAAAGATGGCAATACCTAGATCTATTCGTGTTTTTATGCCTAGCTAGGGGCGTTAAACGATAGTGCTTGTTGGGAGGCAACCCAATTTTATTTCTGTTCTTTGCTTTTTGCTCCTGTTTAGTAATAAATAATTCATATAGCTTCTGTTTAGATGTGGTTTTATGTTTTATTAGTGTTTGTGCCAAGTAGAACCTTTGGGAAGACTTGGGTGAAGTCTTTGCGGTCTTGCTGTAAAAAGCAGAAACTTTTGCGCTCACGAGAATAGCTGTCATTTTTTCACAGAAGAGTGCTTTTAGGTTGATTCTTTTTGCAGATGATTTATACACAAATCCCTCACGTCCACCAATTTATTTCAGAATTTTTAGAGTTACATAAGTATTCGAAACTTACAGATTTCTACAGACTGTTCTGTTTTTGACAGATTCTCTTTTTCGTGTGTTGTTTGCTTATTTTGATGAATCTATGAGTAGTATCGGAGGGTATGAACCATAGAGAAGTTGGAATATAGTAGGTTTAGAACCAAAAGAAATAAATAATGAGTTCATTATAGTACCTTAAAGTGGTGGTTTATTTTCTTATACTAACGGAGCTCATGAGATTTTCTGTTGAAGTTTTTTGTTGTGAAGTTTTCAAGTTTTTGGGTAAAGATTTGATGGATTTTGGAATAAGGAGTGGCAAGAGCCTAAGATTGGGGATTCCCAAGGCACCCCAAGGTAAAATTCAAGGACAACTAAAATCCTAATCTTGGGGATGCCTCGGAAGGCATCCCCTCTTTCGTCTTCGTCTATCGATAACTCTACTTGAGGCTATATTTTATTCACCACATGATATGTGTTTTGCTTGGAGCGTCTTGTATGATTTAAGTGTTTCCTTTTTAGTTTACCACAATCATCCTTCTGTACACACCTTTTGGGAGAGACACGCATGAATCAGAATTTATTAATATACTCTATGTGCATCACTTATATCTTTTGAGCTAGATAATATTGCTCTAGTGCTTCGCTTATATCTTTTTAGAGCACAGTGGTGGTTTTATTTTGTAGAAATTGTTGATCTCTCATGATTCATTTATATTATTTTGAGAGTCTTTTAGAACAGCATGGTAATTTGTTTTGGTTATAAAATAAGTCCTAATATGATGGGTATCTAAGATGGGTATAATAAAAACTTTCATATAAAGTGCATTGAATATTATGAGAAGTTTGATTCTTTATGATTGTTTTGAGATATGAAGATGGTGATATTAGAGTCATCCTAGTAGAGTAGTTGTGAATTTGAGATATACTTGTGTTGAAGTTTGTGATTTCCGTACCATGCATGTATGATGAACCGTTATGTGATGAAGTTGTAGCATGATTTATTAATTGATTGTCTTCCTTATGAGTGGCGGTCGGGGACGAGCGATGGTCTTTTCCTACCAATCCATACCCCTAGGAGCATGGGCGTAGCAATTCGTTTCGATAACTAATAAATTTTAGCAATAAGTAAGAGAGTTCTTTATGACTAATGTTGAGTCCATGGATTATACGCACTCTCAACCTTCCACCATTGCTAGCCTCTCTAGTACCGCGCAACTTTCGCCGATACCATACACCCACCATATACCTTCCTCCAAACAGCCACCATACCTACCTATTATGGCATTTCCATTGCCATTTCGAGATATATTGCCATGCAACTTTCCACCGTTCCGTTTATTATGACACACTCCATCATTGTCATATTGCCTTGCATGATCATGTAGTTGACATCGTATTTGTGGCAAAGCAACTATTCATAATTTTTCATACATGTCACTCTTGAATCATTGCACATTCCAGTACACCGACGGAGGCATTCACATAGTGTAATATTTTGTTCTAAGTATTGAGTTGTAATTCTTGAGTTGTAAGTAAATAAAAGTGTGATGATCTTCATTATTATAGCATTGTCCCAGTGAGGAAAGGATGATGGAGACTATGATTCCCCCACAAGTCGGGATGAGACTCCGGACGAAAAATAAATAAAATAAAATAAAAAAGAGGCCATAAAAAAAGAGAAAAGGCCCAAATAAAAAAATGAGAGAAAAAGAGAGAATGGGCAATGCTACTATCCTTTTTACCACACTTGTGCTTCAAATTAGCACCATGATCTTCATGATAGAGAGTCTCCTATGTCATCACTTTCATAATACTAGTGGGAATTTTTCATTATAGAACTTGGCTTGTATATTTCAATGATGGGCTTCCTCAAAATGCCCTAGGTCTTCGTGAGAAAGCAAGTTGGATGCACACCCACTTAGTTTCTTTTGTTGAGCTTTCATACACCTATAGCTCTAGTGCATCTGTTGCATGGCAATCCCTACTCACTCACATTGATATATATTGATGGGCATCTCCATAGCCCATTGACACGCCTAGTTGATGTGAGACTATCTTCTCCTTTTTGTCTTCTCCACAAACACCATTCTATTCCACCTATAGTGTTATGTCCATGGCTCACACTCATGTATTGCATCAAGTTTGAAAAAGTTTGAGAACATCAAAAGTACGAAACAATTGCTTGGCTTGTCATCGGGTTGTGCATAGTTAAATACTTTGTGTGAAGAAGATAGAGCATAACCAGAGTTTATGATTTTGTAGGGATAGCTTTCTTTGGCCATGTTATTTTGAGAAGACGTGATTGCTTCGTTAGTATGCTTGAAGTATTATTATTTTTATGTCAATATTAAACTTTTGTCTTGAATCTTTCGGGTCTGAACATTCATGCCGCAATAAAGAAAATTACATTGATAAATATGCTAGGTAGCATTCCACATCAAAAAATCTGTTTTTATCATTTACCTACTCGAGGACGAGCAGGAATTAAGTTTGGGGATGCTTGATATGTTGGAAATATGCCCTAGAGGCAATAATAAAAGGATTGTTATTATATTTCCTTGTTCATGATAATTGTCCTTTATTCATGCTATAATTGTATTATCCGGAAATCGTAATACACGTGTGAATACATAGACCACAATACGTCCCTAGTAAGCCTCTAGTTGACTAGCTCGTTGATCAACAGATAGTCATGGTTTCCTGACTATGGACATTTGGATGTCGTTTATAACGGGATCACATCATTAGGAGAATGATGTGATGGACAAGACCCAATCCTAAGCATAGCACAAGATCGTGTAGTTCGTTTTGCTAGAGCTTTACCATGAGATCGTGTAACTCCCGGATACCGTAGGAGTGCTTTGGGTGTACCAAACGTCACAACGTAACTAGGTGACTATAAAGGTGCACTACAGGTATCTTCGAAAGTGTCTGTTGGGTTGACACGGATCGAGACTGGGATTTGTCACTCCGTATGACGGAGAGGTATCACTGGGCCCACTCGGTAGTGCATCATCATAATGAGCTCAGAGTGACCAAGTGTCTGGTCACAGGATCATGCATTACGGTACGAGTAAAGTGACTTGCCGGTAACGAGACTGAACGAGATATTGGGATACCGGCGATCGAGTCTCGGGCAAGTAACATACCGACTGACAAAGGGAATAGTATACGGGGTTGCTTGAATCCTCGACATCGTGGTTCATCCGATGACATCATTGAGGAGCATGTGGGAGCCAACATGGGTATCCAGATCCCGCTGTTGGTTATTGACCGGAGAGCCGTCTCGGTCATGTCTGCGTGTCTCCCGAACCCGTAGGGTCTACACACTTAAGGTTCGGTGATGCTAGGGTTATTAGGAAGACTTGTATGTGATTACCGAATGTTATTCGCAGTCTCAGATGAGATCCCGGACGTCACGAGGAGTTCCGGAAGTGTCCGGAGGTAGAGATTTATATATGGGAAGTTGTCATGCGGACATCGGAAAGTTTCGGGGGCATATCGGTATTGTATCGGGGCCACCGGAAGGGTTCCGGGGGTCCACCGGGAGGGGCCACCCCTCTTGGAGGGCCTCATGGGCCGCATGGGGTAGGGAACCAGCCCCTGGAGGGCTGGGCGCCCCCCCCCCCTTGTGCCCATGCGCCTAGGGTTGGGGGGGGGGAACCCTAAGGGGGGCGCACCCCCTTTGCTTGGGGGGCAAGCCCCCTCTCTGGCCGCCGCCCCCCCTCTAGATCTCATCTAGAGGGGGCCGGCCCCCTTCCCCCTTCCCCTATAAATAGAGGGGTGAGGGGAGGGCTGAACACCTAATCCAAGGTGTAGCCCCTCCCCTCCCCAACACCTCTCCTCCTCCGTTGAGCGCTTGGCGAAGCCCTGTCGGAGTACTGCCTCTCCACCATCATCACGCCGTCGTGCTGCTGCTGGAGCCTTCTTCCTCAACCTCTCCTTCCCCCTTGCTGGATCAAGAAGGAGGAGACGTCATCCGTACCGTACGTGTGTTGAACGCGGATGTGCTGTCCATTCAATACTTGGTCATCGGTGATTTGAAAAAATCACGGCGAGTACGACTCCATCATCACCGTTCCCTTGAACGCTTCCGCACGCGATCTACAAGTGGTATGTAGATGCAATCTCTCTCCCATGACTCGTTGCTTAGATGAACTCATAGATGGATCTTGGTGAAACCGTAGGAAATTTTTTAATTTTCTGCAACGTTCTCCAACAGTGGCATCATGAGCTAGGTCTATGCGTAGTTCTCTATTGCACGAGTAGAGCACAATTCTGTTGTGGGCGTATTGTCAACTTGCTTGCCGCTACTAGTCTTTTCTTGCTTCAGCGGTATTGTGGGATGAAGCGGCCCGGACCGACCTTACACGTACGCTTACGTGAGATAGGTTCCACCGACTGACATGCACTAGTTGCATAAGGTGGCTAGCGGGTGCCTACCTCTCCTACTTTAGTTGGAGCAGATTAGATGAAAAGGGTCCTTATGAAGGGTAAATAGAAGTTGACAAAATCACATTGTGGTTATTCGTAGGTAAGAAAACGTTCTTGCTAGAACCCAATTGCAGCCACGTAAAAGATGCAACAACAATTAGAGGACGTCTAACTTGCTTTTGCAGCAATTGTCATGTGATGTGATATGGCCAGAAGTTGTGATGAATGATGAATGATATATTGTGATGTATGAGATCATGTTCTTGTAATAGGAATCACGACTTGCATGTCGATGAGTATGACAACCAGCAGGAGCCATAGGAGTTGTCTTTAATTTTTGTATGACCTGCGTGTCATTGAAGAACGCCATGTAAATTACTTTACTTTATTGCTAAACGCGTTAGCCATAGAAGTAGAAGTAGTCGTTGGCGTGACAACTTCATGAAGACACAATGATGGAGATCATGATGATGGATATCATGGTGTCATGCCGGTGACGAAGATGATCATGGAGCCCCGAAGATGGAGATCGAAGGAGCTATATGATATTGGCCATATCATGTCACTACTATATAATTGCATGTGATGTTTATTATGTTTTATGCATCTTGTTTACTTAGAACGGCGGTAGTAAATAAGATGATCCCTTATAATAATTTCAAGAAAGTGTTCCCCCTAACTGTGCACCATTGCTAAAGTTCGTCGTTTTGAAGCACGACGTGATGATCGGGTGTGATAGATCCTTACGTTCACATACAACGGGTGTAAGACAGATTTACACATGCAAAACACTTAGGGTTAACTTGACGAGCCTAGCATGTACAGACATGGCCTCGGAACACAGAGACCTAAAGGTCGAACATGAGTCGTATGGAAGATACGATCAACATGGAGATGTCCACCGATGATGACTAGTCCGTCTCACGTGATGATCGGACACGGCCTAGTCGACTCGGATCGTGTAACACTTAGATGACTAGAGGGATGTCTAATCTGAGTGGGAGTTCATTAAATAATTTGATTAGATGAACTTAATTATCATGAACTTAGTCTAAAACTTTTGCAAAATATGTCTTGTAGATCAAATGGCCAACGCTCATGTCAACATGAACTTCAACGCGTTCCTAGAGAAAACCAAGCTAAAAGATGATGGCAGCAACTATTCAGACTGGGTCCGGAACCTGAGGATCATCCTCATAGCAGCCAAGAAAGATTATGTCCTAGATGCACCGCTAGGTGAAGCACCCATCCCAGAGAACCAAGACGTTATGAACACTTGGCAATCACGCGCTGATGATTACTCCCTCGTTCAGTGCGGCATGCTTTACAGCTTAGAACCGGGGCTCCAAAAGCGTTTTGAGAAGCACGGAGCATATGAGATGTTCGAGGAGCTGAAAATGGTTTTCCAAGCTCATGCCCGGGTCGAGAGATATGAAGTCTCCGACAAGTTCTATAGTTGTAAGATGGAGGAAAACAGTTCTGTCAGTGAGCACATACTCAAAATGTCTGGGTTGCACAACCGCTTGTCCCAGTTGGAGATCAATCTCCCGGAAGAGGCGGTCATTGAGAGAATCCTTCAGTCGCTCCCACCGAGCTACTAGAGCTTTGTGTTGCACTACAATATGCAGGGGATGGTGAAGACCATTCCTGAAGTATTCTCAATGCTGAAGTCAGCAGAGGTTGAAATCAAGAAAGAACATCAAGTGTTGATGGTCAATAAGACCACTAAGTTCAAGAAGGGCAAGGGTAAGAAGAACTTCAAGAAGGACGGCAAAGATGTTGCCGCGCCCAGTAAGCCAGTTGCCGGGAAGAAGTCAAAGAATGGACCCAAGCCTGAGACTGAGTGCTTTTATTGCAAGGGGAAGGGTCACTGGAAGCGGAACTGCCCCAAATACTTAGCGGACAAGAAGGCCGGCAACACCAAAGGTATATTTGATATACATGTAATTGATGTGTACCTTACCATTACTCGTAGTAACTCCTGGGTATTCGATACCGGTGTCGTTGCTCACATTTGTAACTCACGGCAAGAGCTGCGGAATAAGTGGAGACTGGCCTAAGGACGAGGTGACGATGCGTGTCGGGAATGGTTCCAAGGTCGATGTGATCGCCGTCAGCACACTACCTCTACATTTACCTACGGGATTAGTTTTAAACCTCAATAATTGTTATTTAGTGCCAAGTTTGAGCATGAACATTGTATCTGGATCTCGTTTGATACGAGATGGCTACTCATTTAAATCCGAGAATAATGGTTGTTCTATTTATATGAGAGATATGTTTTATGGTCATGCCCCGATGGTCAATGGTTTATTCTTGATGAATCTCGAACGTAATGTTACACATATTCATAGCGTGAATACCAAAAGATGTAAAGTTGATAGCGATAGTCCCACATACTTATGGCACTGCCACCTTGGTCACATTGGTGTCAAGCGCATGAAGAAGCTCCATGCTGATGGACTTTTAGAGTCTCTCGATTATGAATCATTTGACACATGCGAACCATGCCTCACGGGCAAAATGACCAAGACTCCGTTCTCCGGAACAATGGAGCGAGCAACCAACTTGTTGGAAATCATACATACCGATGTGTGCGGTCCAATGAGCGTTGAGGCTCGCGGAGGATATTGTTATGTTCTCACTCTCACTGATGACTTGAGTAGATATGGGTATGTCTACTTGATGAAACACAAGTCTGAGACCTTTGAAAAGTTCAAGGAATTTCATAATGAAGTAGAGAATCAATGTGACCGAAAGATAAAGTTCTTACGATCGGATCGTGGAGGAGAATATTTAAGTCACGAATTTGGTACACACTTAAGAAAATGTGGAATCGTTTCACAACTCACGCCGCCTGGAACACCTCAGCGTAACGGTGTGTCCGAACGTCGTAATCGCACTCTATTGGATATGGTGCGATCTATGATGTCTCTTACCGATTTACCGCTATCATTTTGGGGATACGCTCTAGATACAGCTACATTCACTTTAAACAGGGCACCGTCTAAATCCGTTGAGACGACACCGTATGAATTATGGTTTGGGAAGAAACCTAAGCTGTCGTTTCTAAAAGTTTGGGGATGTGATGCTTATGTCAAGAAACTTCAACCTGAAAAGCTCGAACCCAAGTCGGAAAAATGCGTCTTCATAGGATACCCTAAGGAAACCATTGGGTATACCTTCTACTTAAGATCCAAGGGCAAGATCTTCGTTGCCAAGAACGCATCCTTTCTGGAAAAAGAGTTTCTCTCGAAAGGAGTAAGTGGGAGGAAGGTAGAACTCGATGAAGTACCACCTCTTGACTTGGAAAGTAGTGCAGCTCAGGAAAACGTTCCTGTGGTGCATACACTGACTGGAGAGGAAATTGATGATGATGATCAAGGTACTTCTGATCAAGTTGCTACTGAACTTCATAGGTCCACAAGGACACGTTCCACACCAGAGTGTATGGCAACCCTGTCCTGGAAATCATGTTGTTAGACAACGATGAACCTTCGAACTATGAAGAAGCGATGGCGGGCCCAGATTCCAACAAATGGCTAGAAGCCATGAAATCCGAGATAGAATCCATGTATGAAAACAAAGTATGGACTTTGACTGACTTGCCCGATGATCAGCGAGCGATAGAAAACAAATGGATCTTTAAGAAGAAGACGGACGCGGATGGTAATGTCACCATCTATAAAGGTCGACTTGTCGCTAAGGGTTATCGGCAAGTTCAAGGGATTGACTACGATGAGACTTTCTCTCCCGTAGCGAAGCTTAAGTCCGTCCGAATAATGTTAGCAATTGCCGCATACTATGATTATGAGATATGGCAGATGGACGTCAAAACAGCATTCCTTAACGGGCATCTTAAGGAAGAACTGTATATGATGCAGCCGGAGGGTTTTGTCGATCCTAAGAATGCTAACAAAGTATGCAAGCTCCAGCGATCCATTTTATGGGCTGGTGCAAGCATCTCGGAGTTGGAACATTCGCTTTGATGAGATGATCAAAGCGTTTGGGTTTATGCAGACTTATGGAGAAGCCTGCGTTTACAAGAAAGTGAGTGGGAGCTCCGTAGCATTTCTCATATTATATGTAGATGACATACTTTTGATGGGAAATTATATAGAACTCTTGGATAGCATTAAGGCCTACTTGAATAAGTGTTTTTCAATGAAGGACCTTGGAGAAGCTGCTTACATATTAGGCATCAAGATCTATAGGGATAGATCGAGACGCCTCATAGGTCTTTCACAAAGCACATACCTTGATAAGATTTTGAAGAAGTTCAAAATGGATCAGTCCAAGAAAGGGTTCTTGCCTGTACTGCAAGGTGTGAGATTGAGCTCGGCTCAATGCCCGACCACGGCAAAAGATAAAGAAGAGATGAGCGTCATCCCCTATGCCTCAGCCACAGGATCTATTATGTATGCCATGCTGTGTACCAGACCTGATGTAAACCTTGCTGTAAGTTTGGTAGGAAGGTACCAAAGTAATCCCGGCAAGGAACACTAGACAGCGGTCAAGAATATCCTGAAGTACCTGAAAAGGACAAAGGACATGTTTCTCATTTATGGAGGTGACGAAGAGCTCGTCGTAAAGGGTTACGTCGACGCTAGCTTCGACACAGATCTGGATGACTCTAAGTCACAAACCAGATACGTGTATATGTTGAATGGTGGAGCAGTAAGCTGGTGCAGCTGCAAGCAGAGCGTCGTGGCGGGATCTACATGTGAAGCGGAGTACATGGCAGCCTCGGAGGCAGCACATGAAGCAATTTGGGTGAAGGAGTTCATCACCGACCTAGGAGTCATACCCAATGCGTCGGGGCCGATCAAACTCTTCTGTGACAACACTGGAGCTAATGCCCTTGCCAAGGAGCCTAGGTTTCACAAGAAGACCAGGCACATCAAGCGTTGCTTCAACTACATCCATGAAAATGTTCAAGATGGAGACATAGATATTTGCAAAGTACATACGGATCTGAATGTCGCAGATCCGTTGACTAAACCTCTCTCACGAGCAAAACATGATCAACACCAGAACTCTATGGGTGTTCGATTCATCACAATGTAACTAGATTATTGACTCTAGTGCAAGTGGGAGACTGTTGGAAATATGCCCTAGAGGCAATAATAAAAGGATTATTATTATATTTCCTTGTTCATGATAGTTGTCTTTTATTCATGCTATAATTGTATTATCCGGAAATCGTAATACACGTGTGAATACATAGACCACAATACGTCCCTAGTAAGCCTCTAGTTGACTAGCTAGTTGATCAACAGATAGTCATGGTTTCCTGACTATGGACATTTGGATGTCATTGATAACGGGATCACATCATTAGGAGAATGATGTGATGGACAAGACCCAATCCTAAGCATAGCACAAGATCGTGTAGTTCGTTTTGCTAGAGCTTTTCCAATGTCAAGTATCTCTTCCTTAGACCATGAGATCGTGTAACTCCCGGATACCGTAGGAGTGCTTTGGGTGTACCAAACGTCACAACGTAACTGGGTGACTATAAAGGTGCACTACAGGTATCTCTGAAAGTGTCTGTTGGGTTGACACGGATCGAGACTGGGATTTGTCACTCCGTATGACGGAGAGGTATCACTGGGCCCACTCAGTAGTGCATCATCATAATGAGCTCAGAGTGACCAAGTGTCTGGTCACGGGATCATGCATTACGGTACGAGCAAAGTGACTTGCCGGTAACGAGACTGAACAAGGTATTGGGATACCGACGATCGAGTCTCGGGCAAGTAACATACTGACTGACAAAGGGAATAGTATACGGGGTTGCTTGAATCCTCGACATCGTGGTTCATCCGATGACATCATCGAGGAGCATGTGGGAGCCAACATGGGTATCCAGATCCCGCTGTTGGTTATTGACCGGAGAGCCGTCTCGGTCATGTCTGCGTGTCTCCCAAACCCGTAGGGTCTACACACTTAAGGTTCGGTGACGCTAGGGTTATTAGGAAGACTTGTATGTGATTACCGAATGTTGTTCAGAGTCCCGGATGAGATCCTGGACGTCACGAGGAGTTCCGGAAGGGTCCGGAGGTAAAGATTTATATATGGGAAGTTGTCATGCGGACACCGGAAAGTTTCGGGGGCATATCGGTATTGTACCGGGGCCACCGGAAGGGTTCCGGGGGTCCACCCCTCTCGAAGGGCCTCATGGGCCGCATGGGGCAGGGAACCAGCCCCTGGAGGGCTGGGCGCGCCCACCCCCCTTGGGCCCATGCGCCTAGGGTTGGGGGGACCCTAAGGGGGGCGCACCCCCTTTGCTTGGGGGGCAAGCCCCCTCCCTGGCCGCCGCCCCCCCTCTAGATCTCATCTAGAGGGGGCCGGACTCCTTCCCCCTTCCCCTATAAGTAGAGGGGCGAGGGGAGGACTAAACACCTGATCCAAGGTGCAGCCCCTCCCCTCCCCAACACCTCTCCTCCTCCGTTGAGCGCTTGGCGAAGACCTGTCGGAGTACTGCCTCTCCACCATCATCACGCCGTCGTGCTGCTGCTGGAGCCTTCTTCCTCAACCTCTCCTTGCCCCTTGATGGATCAAGAAGGAGGAGACGTCGTCCGTACCGTATGTGTGCTGAACGCGGAGGTGCTGTCTGTTCAGCACTTGGTCATCGGTGATTTGAATCACGGCGAGTACGACTCCATCATCACCGTTCCCTTGAACGCTTCCACACGCGATCTACAAGTGGTATGTAGATGCAATCTCTCTCCCATGACTCGTTGCTTAGATGAACTCATAGATGGATCTTGGTGAAACCGTAGGAAAAATTTTAATTTTCTGCATCGTTCTCCAACATGATATGTATCCAACGTATCTATAATTTTTGATTTTTCCATGCTATTACATTATCTGTTTTGGATGCTTAATGGGCTTTAATATGCTCTTTTATATTATTTTTGGGACTAACCTATTAACAGGAGGCCTGTGCGAGTTTCTTGTTTTTGCCTATTTTAGAGTTTTGCAAAAAGGAATACCAAACGGAGTCCAAACGGAATGAAACCTTCGCGATGATCTTTCTTGGACCGAAAGCAAACCAGAAGACTTGGAGTTGAAGTCAGAAATGCCATGAGGTGTCCACGAGGCAGGAGGGCGCGCCCCCCACCCTCGTGGGCCCCTCGTAGCTCCACCTATGTACTTCTTTCGCCTATATATACTCTTATACCCTAGAAACATTAGGGAGAGCCACGAAACCACTTTTCCACCGCCACAACCTTCTGTACCCGTGAGGTCCCATCTTGGGGCCTTTTTTGGCGATCTACCAGAGGGGGAATCGATCACAGAGGGCTTCTACATCAACACCATTGCCTCTCCGATGAAGCATGGGTAGTTTACCACAAACCTTCGGGTCCATAGTTATTAGCTAGATGGCTTCTTCTCTCTCTTTGATTCTCAATACAAAGTTCTCCTCGATGTTCTTGGAATCTATTTGATGTAGTACTCTTTTGCGGTGTGTTTGCCGAGATCCGATGAATTGTGGATTTATGAACAAGATTATCTATGAATATTATTTGGTTATTCTCTGAATTCTTATATGCATGATTTGATATCTTTGCAACTCTCTTCGAATTATTGGTTTAGTTTGGCCTACTAGATTGATCTTTCTTGCAATAGGAGAAGTGCTTAGCTTTCGAATCAATCTTTGCGGTGTCCTTTCCCAGTGACAGTAGGGGCAGCAAGGCACGTATTGTATTGTTGCAATCGAGGATAAAAAGATGGGGTTTATATCATATTGCTTCAGTTTATCCCTCTACATCATGTAATCTTGCTTAATGTGTTACTCTTTTCTTATGAACTTAATACTCTAGATGCATGCTGGATAGCAGTCGATGTGTGGAGTAATAGTAGTAGATGCATAATCGCTTCGGTCTACTTTACACGGACGTGATGCCTATGTTCATGATCATTGCCTTAGATATCTCCATAATTGTGTGCTTTTCTATCAATTGCTCGGCAGTAATTTGTTCACCCACTGTAATACATGCTATCTTGAGAGAAGCTACTAGTGAAACATATGGCCCCCGGGTCTCTTCTCCATTATATTACATCACTTTTCCATTATATTGCATCTCTTTAAATCTCGTCTACTATTTTGCAATCTTTACTTTCCAATCTATACAACAAAAATACCAAAAATATTTACTTTACTATCTTTTTAGATCTCACTTTTGCGAGTGAACGTGAAGGGATTGACAACCCCTTTATCACGTTGGTTGCAAGGTTCTTGATTGTTTGTGCAGGTACTACGTGACTTGTGCGTCGTCTCCTACTAGATTGATACCTTGGTTCTCAAAACTGAGGGAAATACTTACGCTACTTTGCTGCATCACCCTTTCCTCTTGAAGGAAAAAACCAACGCAAGCTCAAGAGGTAGCAGTGCACCAAAGAGAAGATGATGAGGTGCAAAGTTCCCGCGAGTACGACAGGGGTAGATGCTAATGAGGAGTGATGCGGTGATCAGAGCGTTAGGCCAAAAGTGCGGAGGCACATTGTCATGAAAGAGAAGGGTCTGTAAGTAGTAATTAACAGTGGAAGGATACGCTAAGGCGACCGTTTTATTGCGAAGTGTACGGAGATGTGAGACGAAAAGTCGTGCCATGTGTGGTGAGGAGAGTGCAAACAGCCAGGTTGTCGAACTCCTTCGTGTCATCTTTCTGAAACGTGAGGATGGGACGACCAAACTGTGTGAAAACATAGGAGTAGAATGTGGCCAGAGTGGAGATGACATCCGACTTACTATGCAACGGGAAGGTCCACACATAGTGTGAAAAATCATCAAGAATAACAAGGTAATAAAGATAGCCCGTATTACTTGCAACTGGAGAGGTCCAAACGTCACTATGAATTAACACAAACGGGTACGAAGCGACATGAGAAGATGCCCTAAACGAAAGATGTACATGTTTTCCGAGGCAACATGCATGACACGAGAGATCATCGATCTTATTACATGTGAAAGAAAAACTTCGAAGTATATGATGAAGTGTGGAGGGGTTGGGATGACCCAAGCGAGCATGCCAATCATCCAATCCGGTGGCGAGAGCAACAGGGGCGACGGAGGTGGTGGAGGTGGAGAGCTCGTCGGGGCTGTCACATCGGTGGAGTACCATCCGGGTATGAGCATCCCTAACAGAAAAACCACATTCGTCAAACTCAATGGTAATAGGATTTTCACGTGTAAAAGAACGAACAGAGACAAGATTTTTAATAAGGTCAGGAGAAACTAAGATTTTAGATATTGACAATGGAGTAGATGCAGAGGGAAATGATGCATGTCCTATATGAGTAATGGGAAGGGAGGAACCGTCACCAACGGTGAAGCGAGCGGAAGTGTGGACGGGATAGGAGGTGTGGAGGTTACCGGGATGAGCGGCCACATGTGTGGTACCTCCAGTGTCCATATACCAGTCGCCGCCACCGGTGTAGGTGGACGATGAGGGAGTGGAGTGCAGGGCCACCAAGAGAGCCGGGTCCCATGACGCCGGTGGGAGTGCGGGCTGCTTGGGCAGGACTGTCAGCGGCAGCCCACCTGGCTGCGGCGGCTGGTCGTAGGAGGGGGGCCCATAGGGCACCGCGTAGGGCTGCGGCGCGGTGTAAAACGCCTTATGAGAAGGAGGCCGAGCGCCAAGGATGCCCGGGGCAGGGGCGCGGGGAACTGACATGGAGTAGGCGTGCATAACGCCAGTCCAAGGGTTCTGGCCGGCGTACCACGGGGTCGGCTGGTACTACTGCAGCTGGGGGCAGGCTGCTCCTCCCTGAGCGCCGGCGCCCTGCTGCTGCTTGCGGCCCCCGCGGCGGCCCACGTTAGCAGCTGGCAGGCGGGAAGGGGGCGGCCGACGCCTGGGGAAAGGCTAGCGTGGGACGCCACGACGGTGGCGGCGAGCTCACGCGGGTGCCAGCGACGAGAGCGGTGTGGGTCACCCGAGTCTGGGCCATCTTAATCCGTCGCTCCTCCAGCTTGAGGTACGCCACCACCTTGGCAAAGGTAGGCTCCAGGAAGAGGGTGAGGTTGGGGGCGGCGTTGCCAAAGTCCTTCTTGAGGCCGGCGGTGAGGATGCTGATGAGGAGCTCATCACAGACCGTCTCATCGAGATCGTGGAGCTCATCGGCGAGCTTTTTCAGGCGCATGCGTAAATCGTCGATGGATGAATCAAGCTGCTGGCACCTGTAAAACTCGCCGTGGAGGAGGACCTTGCGCTGCAGTTTGTTGTCAGTGAAGAGGCCGTTGTGCTTGGTCTAGACGGCGTAGGCGTCGCCGTCATCAGCCACCACCATGTGGAAGAGGTGCTTGGAGATGGTGAGGTAGAAGCAGTAGATGATGGTGGCGTCGACGATCATCCACTCCTCATCGTGAATCATGAGACTCGAGTCCACGGTGCCGTCGATGTGGCTGTGGAGCAGGTACTCGTGAAACACCAAGGACAAGTATTGCTTCCAAGCGGAGTAGGACACGATGGATTGATCAAGCACCACCGAAACGCGCTCGTGGATGTTGAGATCACAGACGAGGGTGACATCGAGACCGTCGAAGGGGTTGGAGACGTTGGAGGATTAGAAACTCATGGCGCTGCGAGGAGGGAGTGGGAAGGTGCGGCGGGCGGGCAGGTGTGGCGCGAGGTGGGGAGGGAGGTGCGGCGCGGGGGTGGGGAGGGAGGTGCGGAAGAGGAGTGTCGCAGCGGCAACCGGCTGAGGAAGAAGCCGCGACAGCGGCGGGTGGTGCGGCGTTTGGTGGGAGGGCGGCAGTGACTGGCAGCGGCGGCGACGATCGAAGATACCAGCGGTGGCGGCGGCAAAGTACGGCGGCGGCGAGAGGAGGCGGCGGTGGCGCGAGAGAGCCGCAATGGCGGTGGCGGTGACCGGAGAGACCAGCGGTATCGGCGGCAGCGTT
>NC_041383.1:12289885-12318259 GCF_002162155.2 Triticum dicoccoides
AGGGAGCCGCAGCCGCGGCGGCGGCGACCGGAGAGATCGGTGGCAGCGGCGCCAGCGTGTGGTGGCGCCGAGAGGAGGCGGCGGCGGCACCAGGGAGCTGCAGTGGCGGCGTCGGCGGCGACTGGATAGACCGATGGCGGCGGCGGCAGCGTGTGGCGCGGCTAGAGGAGGCGGTGGCGGCACGAGGGAGCTGCAGCGGCGGCGGAGGCGACTGGAGAGACCGGCGGCGGCTGCAGCGTGTGGCGGCGGTGAGAGCAGGCGGCAGCGGCGCGAGGGAACCGCGGCGGCAGCGGCTAGGTCTAGAAACTTTCCACGATAGATAATAGGTAGAAAACTGGAATAGGCTGTGCACAATTGCATTGATCAGTGCAATAATATATTCAACAGTCACATCTTGGTTCCTTGAGAGAGCTCTTTGTTTTCTTTTTTTCTTTGGTTGTCTTGAGAGAGCTCTGGAGGATGGTGAAGTTGGCTGACCGGAGTGGCGATGTCTTCTCCCCATACTTCGCAGCACCAACAAATGGCTTACAGCAAAAAATAGTAAAAAATGGTGCTGTAGAAAGCTTTGCGGAGATCCGTACTCGGGAAAAATATATTTTGTTGAGCGCCAAACTCAGCAAAGAGGCACCAGCTGATGACTCCTAACTTTCTGCAATTGGAAAAAAATGATAAAACTTCGCCAAATTCCAAAGTCTGCAAAAGGGACCACGCTGGTGATTTTCAGGCAGATATTTGTCGAGGACGACTGTAAGGAACTCGGCAAATTTCGACACGTGATGACCGCTGGTGACTCCAGACTTACCGCGCCTAAAAGAAGAAAGTAATAAATGTTTGCCAAGTTCTCCGTTAGAGGGAAGTCAGCAAAGAGGGCCCCACCGTCACGGAGCCGTCCTCTAGTTTAAGTGGGACCGTTCGGTCAGATCTTTGGTGAGTCTTCTTGACCGTGTTCTCGCCAAAGGTTTGGTTTTGCCGAGTTCCGTATTGCCGCCGAGTTGTGTTTTTTCCTGAACTGGGCAAACAGGCCTCATTGCCGAGTTTTGTGTGTTTTCTGAGCTCTGGTTTCTGCAAAATTGACAAACGGCTTCCATCGCAAAGCACCCAATAGAGAAAGAACTTGGCAAAGTTTCGGCACTGGGCAACTTTGCAGATTCCAGTAGTGAACTGCAGTTGACTGTTTTGAGATGGACCGTGGCTGGAAGCCTGGAACTAGTGCGCAGGGTTTTGGTTACCGCTCGAAATTTCGAGATTTATCATGGTTACCGCATATTTCAGTCCCCAGCCCGCTAACAAACGCTACTTGCACGTGCTTGCACATGCACTTACCTCACAGCTAGTTGAGCAGTTTAGAATTAGTCATTAACTACGTGGTATCCCATGTGATGCCCATCATATCTCCCCCAGTTTAAGGTGTAAGGTAGTAGCTGTGCTATGGCTTCATGGTACGGGCACGTATTCATTACTCTGCGAGGCTAACTCATCAATCGACCAGCCAACCTGCGCTGCAGCTGGTACGTGCGTAATCCTGGACTCAGCCTGTCGTCCTGATCCTATCTATCTCTCTCTCTCTCACGAATGCAGCATTTATCAGCTAGCTGTTAGTTGGACTCTTGGAGATGGATACGCATTTAAATTTCGATATGATCATGTGATCGATGATGCTTCTCTTTCAGGAGATCAGTGGACCAACCAATGGAACCAGGATGGATGAAGCGGATGGCGCGGTTGTTCAATTTATGGGAGATCCGGGCAGCGGTCCTCTCGAGCTTCATCGCGCATCTTTACCTGCCCCGCTTTGCTGTGACCCGTCGGCATAAAGCCGACGGCCGTCGTGTGTTCATCCTTGGGCTTGCGTACCAGCTGGCCAGCTGGGTCGCGCCCTACGCCCTCAGCAATCTGTCCCTCTGCGACCCGTCGCCGAGGCAGCAGCTCATCGCATTCTGGGCGCCGTTCCTCCTCCACCACCTTGGCGGCCCCGACAACATCAGCGCCCTCTCCCTCGAGGATAATGCGCTCTCTGGGCGCGAAGCGCTCACAGCCATTTTCCGGATCGGGGGAGCTGGCTATGTCCTGTACAAGCACGTGTACATCGATGGCGGCGGCGGGGGAACTTTGGTCCCGGCGTCCATCATCATTTTCACCGTCGGTGCTGCCAAGAATTTGGAGAGAGTATTGGTGCTTTGGCGAGGCAAATTGGGCAACATCCGGAGCTCCATCATCAAGAAGCGAGCAAGCGAGGGAGAGAAGAAGAAGGAACAAAGAACCACATCCTGCTCGGACTTGCTGTTCGAAATGGGATCCCGTCGTCTGCTGGTGGATGACGAAGCCTTGATGGTCGCACATCACATGCTCCCTTTCTGTAAGCGTGCGATGTCTGATTCTTCGATCAACGCAGACGATCAAGAAGTTCAAAGAAGCAGAAAATTATTCACTTTGGGGTGGGAGAATGTGTGCAGTGTGGTGGAGATGGAGCTCTCACTCATGTACGACATCCTCTACACCAAGGCGGCCGTCATCCACACGTGGCATGGTCACACCATGCGTTTTCTCACGCCACTCGCCATGGTGGTCGCAATCGTGCTGTTTGGATTCAACAACATAGAAGGCCAGGCCATGCCAGATGTGATTATCACCTACGCCTTGTTGTTAGGTACCTTCCTCCTGGATGCGGGATGGCTGTTGACGGCACTTGGTTCCACCTGGATGCACGCTGACCTACAGGCCAGCAAGCTCCTCCGTGCGTTGTTTGGCATTGGGAGTTGGCGCTGGCTCCGTCGTGTCATGGTGAGTGTATCTCTGGCTCTGCACACTGCTGGCCGGCTATTCCAATGCCGTACCGGGCCTCCACCTGCAAGTTTAAGCAGCTACAGAAGGTGGTCAGGCACCGTTGGAAAGCTCAGCTTGCTGCACGAGTGCACTCGGAAGAGTGGCGCATGCGGCACAGCGGCCAAGGCCATCGGACTGAAAAAGGTTTGGAATGAACATAAGCTTTCACATCCTGTGAAAGCTTTGGTGTTTAATCGTGTGCAGAAGATACTCCGATCAACATATGAGGAGGGCGAGGAGTATGGCAGCTACTCTAGGATGGACATCACGACGTACTGGGGTCAAGTAACAACCAGGAAGCGTCATGAGAAACTGAAAGGAGTTCATCTGGCATTCGGCCATGAGTTCCAAGAGGACATCCTTGTGTGGCACATCGCCACCAAACTTTTCCTCGTCTGCCGCAATGAATCGGCGATCCATGAAGAGAATGCAGCGACACATGCAAAGGCGATAGAGGCAATGTCAGAGCACCTCATGTTCCTCATGGTCGTGCGCCCGTACATGCTGCCTGGCCTTGAGCTCCTCAGCCTGTACGAAGCAACCCTTGAATACTTGCACAAGCTTAAGGTATGTAAGGGTCATGAGGAGGCAGCCATTAGTTCCACTCGTACAACTAGAGAGGAGAAGCTTGCTAGGAGCCTGGTCAACAACAAGGAGAAAAACCAGGTGGGTTTAGAAGATAGTAGAAATCGATTGGTCTATGACGGTGCTAATATTGCTGTGGAGCTGCTCGAGGCTGATCGTCTGAAGACGCCGAAACTGTTGGAGCTCGTCTTGAATATTTGGGTGGACAAGCTGCTCTATGCAGCCACCCGATGCAGCAGGGAATCCCATGCCAGGCAGCTTGGCCATGGCGGTGACCTCACCACCATCATCTGGATTATGGTAGAACATGCTGGCCCGTTCCAGATTGGCGATTATGGTCCAGGTGATGAAGAGTCTGCTCAGGACACGAAGGCTATATCGGGTGACGGTGGAGAGTTGGGCGATCCGGCGTTTGGCCCTCTGCCATCACCGGTAGACACCCCTGACTTTCCAGCCATGCTCCATGGCATCTTCACAGTGTTTGATGATGACGAACATATGCGGCCTCAAGGTCTTCCACCACTGTGGTATCAACCAGCGGAGGAGGGTCCAGCCCTGCTCCCTGCGGACATGCTACCAGGGCAGGCATTCGGTGAACGTGTAGACGCCAAACCTAGAGGCCCTCGCAGGAGGCCTGGACGGTATGCTACTCTGTATCCAGTGGACTGACACACCGACTGTTTCTCACACGAAAACTATATATGTATCTCCTCCCTTAATTTCCTATGCAATGCTACTCATTCCTATTTTGTTTTTTTGGTGAACTTAAGTATCTGCCTTATTTTGAATTTACGACGTATTTTAGTACTCCCTCCATTCCAAAATCATTGTCCTGGTTTTAGTTCAAATTGAGTATGTAAGGGTCTATATATGGCTCAACTTTTTGTGTCTACCTCGTTCTGCCAAAGAAACCTTCCAAGGCCACATGGAAATTTGGAAATGTTTCGTACCATTAGGGTGAAAAGAAGTACTGGTACCTCCGGCGTTATTGTATTTCTTAGCTTTGACTAGAGAAGGACCTAGAACCAAACACAAGGTAAAAGACAACTCCCCTATTGACACCTCAACTAGCACAACAAAACTAAACTCTACCGGCAAAAGTAAAGCAAAGAAAAGACTGGACCAGCAGCCCGTCTGGAACGACAATGCTTGTTAATTAACTAACTACCTACCTCGAAATGAAGTAACTAACCTTGTTGTTTCTGTCGCAAGATCCACGATGATAAGTGCTCCACTTAAACTGACAGCTGCCTGCTGGCATGCATGCGCCAAAACCTTCATTTCGAGGTAGGTAATTAGTCAATTAACAAGCTATTTTCCACTGATCCAGATCTGGAGATGCTGCTTATTAACAAGTTGGTTTCTTACTGATGCAGATCTGGAGATGCAGCTCAGTCGAGATGGTGGGCGACAAATCAAGCTAACAATACCTTTTTCAATCTATGTTAGCTATAGGCCATTGAAATATTGGCTCTTCCTTGTCCTGCCCTGAACTTGCTACCCTGACGGATCCGTGGGTACGTTCAACCTCATCTGTCCCCCGGGCTGAATGGAGAGCATTTTGACTCCCCAAGTACATTATGTTAAGCATCACTAGAAAACGGCCCATTTATTCCGGTTCCAGAGGCCCTTTAGCCTCGGTTCTGGAACCGGGACAAAAGGGTCGGAATTAAAACCCAAAACCTTTAGTCCTGGTTCGCTTACGAACCGGGACAGAAGGGGCTCCACATGGCCCCTGCAGGGCGCCCAGGCAAGAGAACCTATAGTCCCGGTTGATAACACCAATCGGGACCAAAAGGCTGCCACGTGTCAGCCGCTCGCAGGCGCTGGGGTTTTTTTTAAGGGGGGAGGGGGTGGTTTAGGGGTTTTGGAAGATTAATTTAAGGGTTTCATATTGTGTTAGCTACCTAATAGAGAGAAGTGACCTCTCTTTCTCCGGGCTTGGTAGACGGTAGCTACTATACGTATAGAGAGAACTCGACACGCTAGCTAGTAAGCAAATGAAGGAACCGTGAATTACACAAGATCGTCATGAATATATACAGAGAGAAGTGACTTCTCTTTCTCCGAGATTGGTCGAAAAACAAGTTTTCGTATATCTATCTGATGCTATTACATATATACAATATAGCATCTCTTACAATGTCTAACATCTAAAATCTATTTCAATTTCCACATGGAATTCTCCCTTCTTATTTTTTACGTGGTCAAAAAAGAAACCCAGCAATTCCTCTTGAATTGCTCGTATGCGATCATGTGGTAGGAGTTCATCCCTCATCTGCCACATCTAATTTAAAGAAGGGAGTCAATACATATATATGAATTAAACTCAACACAATTGATGGTAATAAAATAAAATTGTGAATATTATTGTTTACGTACTTCAAATTGTTGCCTAGAGTAGCCCCGCCGAGAGGTCGCGTTGTAGACGAACTCGCAAACGTAGTATCCGCATAAATTATTCCCGCTTTCTTGCCACAAGGATATTACGAGAAATAGAGTTCAATCGAACTGATAATGAAGCATGATAAATGGTATTAATGAAACAAGAATCAATGAGAGATGCACGGAACTAGATAGTACTACTTACTTTGGGGTGTTTAAATCGTAGCTACTTCTGCAGACCCGAAACCCTACTGGTGAACTGTTTCCAATCCCTGTGAGGCAAAGAAAATGATTATTTGATATCAGGAAATGAACGAAAGTTGCCGATATGGTGCGATCATGATTGATTGAACTTACTTCTGGAGCATTGCAGTCATGTCCGCGTACTCCTGGGGATCTTTACGTCTTGAGTCTAAGACAGTTGCTACTCCCCCATTAGTGGACTGACACACCGACCGTTTCTCACACGAAAACTATATATCTATCTCCTCCCTTGATTTCCTATGCAATGCTACTCATTCCTATTTTATTATTTGGTGCACCTAACCCAAGTATCTGCCTTATTTTGAATTTACGATGTAGTTTAGTACTCCCTCCATTCCAAAATCATTGTCATGGTTTTAGTTCAAATTGAGTATGTAAGGGTCTATATATGGCTCAACTTTTTGTGTCTACCTCGTGCTGCCACAGAAACCTTCCGAGGCCACATGGAAATTTGGAAATGTTTCGTATCATTAGGGTGAAAAGAAGTACAGTTACCTCCGCAGTTATTGTATTTCTTAGCTTTGACTAGAGAAGGACCTAGAACCAAACACAACTCTGAGGTAAAAGACAACTCCCCTAACAAAACTAAACTCTACCGGCACAAGTAAAGCAAACAAAAGACTGGACAAGCAGCCCATCTGGAACGACAATGCTTGTTAAATAACTACCTACCTACCTTGAAATGAAGTAACTAACCATGTTGTTTCAGTCGCAAGATCCACGATGATAAGTGCTCCACTTAAACTGACAGCTGCCTGCTGGCATGCATGCACCAAAACCTTCATTTCGAGGTAGGTAATTATATTAGTCAATTAACAAGCTATTTTCCACTGATCCAGATCTGGAGACGATGCTGCTTATGAACAAGTTGGTTTCTTACTGATGCAGATCTGGAGATGCAGCTCAGTCGAGATGGCGGGCGACAAATCAAGCTAACAATGCCTTTTTCAATCCATGTTAGCTATAGGCCACTGAAATACTGGCTCTTCCTTGTCCTGCCCTGTCAGCGACCCAAATACTACAAAGCTATGTCGTCCAGAAGCGCTGTCATGGCAGCAGGCCCAGCAAGCGACTTGTACATGGGCCGGACCTGAATGTGCATCACACTAAAACCGACTACAAGTATCAACGAGGGGAGCAACAGAAGGCATCCGGGCTTGGATCAGGCAAAGGCAACGGCGGCTCTTCCCTTCCCCTACCTCCTGTTCTTCCTCCTCCCTCCTTCCTTCTCTCTCAAATCTTTGTATCTGAACTCAAATACCCTGTAATGGAGTAATTCGTGAGTGGGTACCTAACATCGTGGTATCAGAGCCTCCCTCCACCCTTCCGGCTTGCCGCAAATCATCCCGAGTTCGTCCACTTTCTGCCGAATTTTTTTTTCCAGTTCATCATCCCCTACCACCACCATGCATCCGGAGCTGAAGGCCTACCTGGACGATTACCACACGCGGACTATGGCGCGCTACGATGCCGTCGACAAGCAGCATGAGCTGATGTTGAAGATCCTCACAAGCGACCCGACCCTGCAACCGGCGTGCCCCATGGGCACGGCAACCGATGGCGGCCTCACCGAAGACGCCAGTGTCCTGGCGGTCGTCCCCGACATCTTCTCCGCCACAACCCAGCCTCAGGAGCCCCTTGCAGTCTCCCATGATGCGCCCTCGGTCCTGCATCGAGAGGGTACCCGTCACCTGTTCGACAGAGTGCCTGACCCAGGTCGCCTCAATTGCCAGCGTCGACGAGGTCCACGACGCCACCACAGCTGCCAACCCCAAGCCCGTGGACGACCTCATCCACCAGGAGGTCGCCTCCAAGATCGTCACCCCAGTGGCAACCACCACCGAGGTCGACCCCATGACCAGCGTGCAGGAGCTGGACCACTCACCACTACCCTCCATCAACAACTCCACCCAACTAGTGAGTGAGGTGGACCACATCATGGTTCTCCTTGTTCCCAGCAACTTGGCTACACCAGCGCCATCCAAGTGCTTGGCAGAATGCTCCGCCTATGTGGGCCACAGGGTGAAGCCTCTGACCGCCATCATCAACAGTGCCGGCGAGACACATGACACTGCCATCACTGAGCGTCTGCACCCGCCTTCCTTCGAACATCAACCATGGCCACCACCTGTACAAGTGCAGATCAGACCCAAGAGGAGCTTGTCCAGACCATGCCCATGGCCGTCGTTTGATTGCTTTCATGAAGGCGTGCAACTGAGGTACACATGGCCGAAAATTGCTTCTGTGATGCATCATTTTGCTAGTTCTCTGCATTCTCCGACAGAATCCTTGAGATGTCGCCAAAGGATGCACCAGAAACTATTGTATTCATCATTTTCGAGTGGTTGCCAAGTAGTACAGTTATGGTCAGAGCTACCGAAAGTAGCATTTCAGTATAGTACTCCTGGTTCTGCTGATACAAATCACATGAGAGAATCCTGTTGGTGCTTTCAGTCTAGCGGAATTGAAGAACTGAAAAACGAATGTGTGTCAGTTATATCTTCTATGCAGTCATCACATGAATTTCATGAGTACAATCAGAAGGCCACCCAGCTGAAGCTACGATGGACATCCTATGTATGCATTTGTCAAGCAATAGATGTGGTGTCCGAGCTGTACTTTGTCAGTAAGCCTCTTCAACCCTCAGTGGAACCTCTTGCTCTGCATGCTACTTCCCTACCAGTGGAGATGGATCACAAGACCGGTACTGAAGCTTGGGATAAGTGTGGTTGTCAGAATCTTATATTAAGAAGGGCTTACAATTTATTGCTAGATTACAAGTGGGAGCAGAGCATTCCTCAGAACTGGGAATGGTTACGCTCTTCAGCAGAGCATTTCTGTCGTTTACCGGGTGCAAAGCTGCAGTCTGGGCGCCCTTCGGATCGTGCAACAGCGGCGAATATCATTCAAATGCTGCCTGTACGAGTGAGGATCACTCACATGGGACATTGGTTCAGACCTAGACCATGGCCTTCGTTCAAATATGATTCAGATGCCAGCCATCCCGAGGAGTCACGTTCAGGTATACATGGTCAGCCGCATGATATTTTAGGGTTCAGTTCTGGGCTCTTTCTGTTATTGCTCACAAATGAGGATTGTTTTCCAGTTTGTTGTTGTGAGCTGATTTCCATGGAAAAACCTTTCGTATGTTTGCGGTGTGCACAACTGCCACCGGATGCTACACAAGAAACAGTTCGGATTGTGACCGTGTCCATAGAACAACAATTTTTGAGTCAAGATGCATTTAAGCGGTGTGGTCAGTTTGCTGGAAGTGGCATCAGTTTTACATTGGGAGGGGCTGTGTTAACAAGTTTTTACATTGAAAGTTCCAAGTGCAGTGCTCTACAACTTGGTGACATATTGGTTCATCAAACATGCTTGACGGTTAAGCATATTGTTAGTTCGCAACCTTGGAGCAGTAACACTAAAACATGTTTTACCAGCAGAAGTCGACATTTACCTCGATCACATTATCATGCTTATCAAAATGGTAGCTCTTTCCGAATGTCTTGGGATCCCGGCAATCACATCATGTCAAATCTGGAGAAGCCCTTCAGTCGTTTCCAAGGTACACAGTTGCAGCGTCAGCACACACCTGACTGGACAAAATCTGGTGCTATAAAATCAAGTCGAGAAGAAGCGATGCAATGGGAGCAAGTACACTACAAGGACCCGCAGTTTTCTCCATACAGTTTAGAACGGCCGCTGGCAAGTGATGAAAAAAGTATCCCTTACCAGACTACCTGTGGATTTCATTTGGAGGGTAACAAAATCAAGAGCGAATGTTCTCTATATTTTGGCACCCATCTGGTAGGAACTCGGTTACTTCTGATTGAGCTGGAGTCATACGTCTTGGCTGATTCAAATAGCACGCCATATGCGTACATTGCCTGCATGTCTCATGGGTTTGCAAGTTCTCGTCCAGCGACACACCCAGTACATGAATTTGGCTATAACAACAAGGCATTGCAACAAGATATCTCATGGAAAGTCTGGGAGTTCTCCTACCAGTTATAGCTTTCATAATCATTCTTGCAAAAACCCTTGCTGCATAATAGAGTTACTCAATTCCATGAGAGTACAGAACCCTGAAAAGAGCAATGGACAACATGCAGCAAGTCTAGCCCCACGGGCACTTCATTCTTGCGAGCCATGGGATCCAGGAGGATCTGATTTTGCTAGAATGCAGGACTTCGAGTGCCATGTTCTCTTCATCGGTTCACTGTCGGCGCCTCAAAATTGCTCAAGCCCGCATTCCCAAGGCAAAAACTTCTCAGAACCAGCGGAGAATGGACACCGGCTTGGGGGCAAGCCGGTTGTTGAGGAGAAGGGGATGTCAGCGACCCAAATACTACAAAGCTATGTCGTCCAGAAGCGCTGTCATGGCAGCAGGCCCAGCAAGCGACTTGTACATGGGCCGGACCTGAATGTGCATCACACTAAAACCGACTACAAGTATCAACGAGGGGAGCAACAGAAGGCATCCGGGCTTAGATCAGGCAAAGGCAACGGCGGCTCTTCCCTTCCCCTACCTCCTGTTCTTCCTCCTTCCTCCTTCCTCCTCTCTCAAATCCTTTTATCTGATCTCATATACCCTGTAATGGAGTAATTCGTGAGTGGGTACCTAACATCATGGTATCAGAGCCTCCCTCCACCCTTTCGGCTTGCCGCAAATCATCCCGAGTTCGTCCACTTTCTGCCGAATTTTTTTTCTCCAGTTCATCATCCCCTACCACCACCATGCATCCGGAGCTGAAGGCCTACCTGGACGATTACCACACGCGGACTATGGCGCGCTACGACGCCGTGGACAAGCAGCATGAGCTGATGTTGAAGATCCTCACAAGCGACCCGACCCTGCAACCGGCGTGCCCCATGGGCACGGTAACCGATGGCGGCCTCACCGAAGACGCCAGTGTCCTGGCGGTCGTGCCCGACATCTTCTCCGCCAGAACCCATGTTTAGGAGCCCCTTGCAGTCTCCCATGATGCGCCCTCGGTCCTGCATCGAGAGGGTACCCGTCACCTGTTCGACGGAGTGCCTGACCCAGGTCGCCTCAATTGCCAGCGTCGACGAGGTCCACGACGCCACCACAGCTGCCAACCCCGAGCCCGTGGATGACCTCATCCACCAGGAGGTCACCTCCAAGATCGTCACCCCAGTGGCAACCACCACCGAGGTCGACCCCATGACCAGCGTGCAGGAGCTGGACCACTCACCACTACCCTCCATCAACAACTCCACCTAAGTAGTGAGCGAGGTGGACCACATCATGGTTCTCCTTGTTCCCAGCAACTTGGCTGCACCAGCGCCATCCAAGTGCTTGGCAGAATGCTCCGCCTATGTGGGCCACGGGGTGAAGCCTCTGACCGCCATCATCAACAGTGCCGGCGAGACACATGACACTGCCATCACTGAGCGTCTGCACCCGCCTTCCTTCGAACATCAACCATGGCCACCACCTGTACAAGTGCAGATCAGACCCAAGAGGAGCTTGTCCAGACCATGCCCATGGCCGTCGTTTGATTGCTTTCATGAAGGCGTGCAACTGAGGTACACATGGCCGAAAATTGCTTCTGTGATGCATCATTTTGCTAGTTCTCTGCATTCTCCGACAGAATCCTTGAGATGTCGCCAAAGGATGCACCAGAAACTATTGTATTCATCATTTTCGAGTGGTTGCCAAGTAGTACAGTTATGGTCAGAGCTACCGAAAGTAGCATTTCAGTATAGTACTCCTGGTTCTGCTGATACAAATCACATGAGAGAATCCTGTTGGTGCTTTCAGTCTAGCGGAATTGAAGAACTGAAAAACGAATGTGTGTCAGTTATATCTTCTGTGCAGTCATCACATGAATTTCATGAGTACAATCAGAAGGCCACCCAGCTGAAGCTACGATGGACATCCTGTGTATGCATTTGTCAAGCAATAGATGTGGTGTCCGAGCTGTACTTTTTCAGTAAGCCTCTTCAACCCTCAGTGGAACCTCTTGCTCTGCATGCTACTTCCCTACTAGTGGAGATGGATCACAAGACCGGTACTGAAGCTTGGGATAAGTGTGGTTGTCAGAATCTTATATTAAGAAGGGCTTACAATTTATTGGTAGATTACAAGTGGGAGCAGAGCATTCCTCAGAACTGGGAATGGTTACGCTCTTCAGCAGAGCATTTCTGTCGTTTACCGGGTGCAAAGCTGCAGTCTGGGCACCCTTTGGATCGTGCAACAGCGACGAATATCATTCAAATGCTGCCTGTACGAGTGAGGATCACTCACATGGGACATTGGTTCAGACCTAGACCATGGCCTTCTTTCAAATATGATTCAGATGCCAGCCATCCCGAGGAGTCACGTTCAGGTATACATGGTCAGCCGCATGATATTTCAGGGTTCAGTTCTGGGCTCTTTCTGTTATTGTTCACAGATGAGGATTGTTTTCCAGTTTGTTGTTGTGAGCTGATTTCCATGGAGAAACCTTTCGTATGTTCGCGGTGTGCACAACTGCCACCGGATGCTACACAAGAAACAGTTCGGATTGTGACCGTGTCCATAGAACAACAATTTTTGAGTCAAGATGCATTTAAGCGGTGTGGTCAGTTTGCTGGAAGTGGCATCAGTTTTACATTGGGAGGGGCTGTGTTAACAAGTTTTTACATTGAAAGTTCCAAGTGCAGTGCTCTACAACTTGGTGACCTATTGATTCATCAAACATGCTTGACGGTTAAGCATATTGTTAGTTCGCAACCTTGGAGCAGTAACACTAAAACATGTTTTACCAGCAGAAGTCGGCATTTACCTCGGTCACATTTTCATGCTTATCAAAATGGTAGCTCTTTCCGAATGTCTTGGGATCCCGGCAATCACATCATGTCAAATCTGGAGAAGCCCTTCAGTCGTTTCCAAGGTACACAGTTGCAGCATCAGCACACACCTGACTAGACAAAATCTGGTGCTATAAAATCAAGTCGAGAAGAAGCGATGCAATGGGAGCAAGTACACTACAAGGACCCGCAGTTTTCTCCATACAGTTTAGAACGGCCGCTGGCAAGTGATGAAAAAAGTATCCCTTACCAGACTACCTGTGGATTTCATTTGGAGGGCAACAAAATCAAGAGCGAATGTTCTCTATATTTTGGCACCCATCTGGTAGGAACTCGGTTACTTCTGATTGAGCTGGAGTCATACGTCTTGGCTGATTCAAATAGCACGCCATATGCGTACATTGCCTGCATGTCTCATGGGTTTGCAAGTTCTCGTCTAGCGACACACCCAGTTCATGAATTTGGCTATAACAACAAGGCATTGCAACAAGATATCTCATGGAAAGTCTGGGAGTTCTCCTACCAGTTATAGCTTTCATAATCATTCTTGCAAAAACCCTTGCTGCATAATAGAGTTACTCAATTCCATGAGAGTACAGAACCCTGAAAAGAGCAATGGACAACATGCAGCAAGTCTAGCCCCACGGGCACTTCATTCTTGCGAGCCATGGGATCCAGGAGGATCTGATTTTGCTAGAATGCAGGACTTCGAGTGCCATGTTCTCTTCATCGGTTCACTGTCGGCGCCTCAAAATTGCTCAAGCCCGCATTCCCAAGGCAAAAACTTCTCAGAACCAGCGGAGAATGGACACCGGCTTGGGGGCAAGCCGGTTGTTGAGCAGAAGGGGATGTCAGCGACCCAAATACTACAAAGCTATGTCGTCCAGAAGCGCTGTCATGGCAGCAGGCCCAGCAAGCGACTTGTACATGGGCCGGACCTGAATGTGCATCACACTAAAACCGACTACAAGTATCAACGAGGGGAGCAACAGAAGGCATCCGGGCTTGGATCACGCAAAGGCAACGGCGGCTCTTCCCTTCCCCTACCTCCTGTTCTTCCTCCTTCCTCCTTCCTCCTCTCTCAAATCCTTGTATCTGAACTCAAATACCCTGTAATGGAGTAATTCGTGAGTGGGTACCTAATCGTGGTATCAGAGCCTCCCTCCACCCTTCCGGCTTGCCGCAAATCATCCCGAGTTCGTCCACTTTCTGCCGAATTTTTTTTCTCCAGTTCATCATCCCCTACCACCACCATGCATCCGGAGCTGAAGGCCTACCTGGACGATTACCACACGCGGACTATGGCGCGCTACGACGCCGTGGACAAGCAGCATGAGCTGATGTTGAAGATCCTCACAAGCGACCCGACCCTGCAACCGGCGTGCCCCATGGGCACGGTAACCGATGGCGGCCTCACCGAAGACGCCAGTGTCCTGGCGGTCGTCCCCGACATCTTCTCTGCCAGAACCCAGGCTCAGGAGCCCCTTGCAGTCTCCCATGATGCGCCCTCGGTCCTGCATCGAGAGGGTACCCGTCAGCTGTTCGACGGAGTGCCTGACCCAGGTCACCTCAATTGCCAGCGTCGACGAGGTCCACGACGCCACCACAGCTGCCAACCCCGAGCCCGTGGATGACCTCATCCACCAGGAGGTCACCTCCAAGATCGTCACCCCAGTGGCAACCACCACCTAGGTCGACCCCATGACCAGCGTGCAGGAGCTGGACCACTCACCACTACCCTCCATCAACAACTCCACCTAAGTAGTGAGCGAGGTGGACCACATCATGGTTCTCCTTGTTCCCAGCAACTTGGCTGCACCAGCGCCATCCAAGTGCTTGGCAGAATGCTCCGCCTATGTGGGCCACGGGGTGAAGCCTCTGACCGCCATCATCAACAGTGCCGGCGAGACACATGACACTGCCATCACTGAGCGTCTGCACCCGCCTTCCTTCGAACATCAACCATGGCCACCACCTGTACAAGTGCAGATCAGACCCAAGAGGAGCTTGTCCAGACCATGCCCATGGCCGTCGTTTGATTGCTTTCATGAAGGCGTGCAACTGAGGTACACATGGCCGAAAATTGCTTCTGTGATGCATCATTTTGCTAGTTCTCTGCATTCTCCGACAGAATCCTTGAGATGTCGCCAAAGGATGCACCAGAAACTATTGTATTCATCATTTTCGAGTGGTTGCCAAGTAGTACAGTTATGGTCAGAGCTACCGAAAGTAGCATTTCAGTATAGTACTCCTGGTTCTGCTGATACAAATCACATGAGAGAATCCTGTTGGTGCTTTCAGTCTAGCGGAATTGAAGAACTGAAAAACGAATGTGTGTCAGTTATATCTTCTGTGCAGTCATCACATGAATTTCATGAGTACAATCAGAAGGCCACCCAGCTGAAGCTACGATGGACATCCTGTGTATGCATTTGTCAAGCAATAGATGTGGTGTCCGAGCTGTACTTTGTCAGTAAGCCTCTTCAACCCTCAGTGGAACCTCTTGCTCTGCATGCTACTTCCCTACCAGTGGAGATGGATCACAAGACCGGTACTGAAGCTTGGGATAAGTGTGGTTGTCAGAATCTTATATTAAGAAGGGCTTACAATTTATTGCTAGATTACAAGTGGGAGCAGAGCATTCCTCAGAACTGGGAATGGTTACGCTCTTCAGCAGAGCATTTCTATCGTTTACCGGGTGCAAAGCTGCAGTCTGGGCGCCCTTCGGATCGTGCAACAGCGACGAATATCATTCAAATGCTACCTGTACGAGTGAGGATCACTCACATGGGACATTGGTTCAGACCTAGACCATGGCCTTCTTTCAAATATGATTCAGATGCCAGCCATCCCGAGGAGTCACGTTCAGGTATACATGGTCAGCCGCATGATATTTCAGGGTTCAGTTCTGGGCTCTTTCTGTTATTGTTCACAGATGAGGATTGTTTTCCAGTTTGTTGTTGTGAGATGATTTCCATGGAGAAACCTTTCGTATGTTTGCGGTGTGCACAACTGCCACCGGATGCTACACAAGAAACAGTTCGGATTGTGACCGTGTCCATAGAACAACAATTTTTGAGTCAAGATGCATTTAAGCGGTGTGGTCAGTTTGCTGGAAGTGGCATCAGTTTTACATTGGGAGGGGCTGTGTTAACAAGTTTTTACATTGAAAGTTCCAAGTGCAGTGCTCTACAACTTGGTGGCCTATTGGTTCATCAAACATGCTTGACGGTTAAGCATATTGTTAGTTCGCAACCTTGGAGCGGTAACACTAAAACATGTTTTACCAGCAGAAGTCGACATTTACCTCGGTCACATTTTCATGCTTATCAAAATGGTAGCTCTTTCCGAATGTCTTGGGATCCCGGCAATCACATCATGTCAAATCTGGAGAAGCCCTTCAGTCGTTTCCATGGTACACAGTTGCAGTGTCAGCACACACCTGACTGGACAAAATCTGGTGCTATAAAATCAAGTCGAGAAGAAGCGATGCAATGGGAGCAAGTACACTACAAGGACCCGCAGTTTTCTCCATACAGTTTAGAACGGCCGCTGGCAAGTGATGAAAAAAGTATCCCTTACCAGACTACCTGTGGATTTCATTTGGAGGGCAACAAAATCAAGAGCGAATGTTCTCTATATTTTGGCACCCATCTGGTAGGAACTCGGTTACTTCTGATTGAGCTGGAGTCATACGTCTTGGCTGATTCAAATAGCACGCCATATGCGTACATTGCCTGCATGTCTCATGGGTTTGCAAGTTCTCGTCCAGCGACACACCCAGTACATGAATTTGGCTATAACAACAAGGCATTGCAACAAGATATCTCATGGAAAGTCTGGGAGTTCTCCTACCAGTTATAGCTTTCATAATCATTCTTGCAAAAACCCTTGCTGCATAATAGAGGAACTCAATTCCATGAGAGTACAGAACCCTGAAAAGAGCAATGGACAACATGCAGCAAGTCTAGCCCCACGGGCACTTCATTCTTGCGAGCCATGGGATCCAGGAGGATCTGATTTTGCTAGAATGCAGGACTTCGAGTGCCATGTTCTCTTCATCGGTTCACTGTCGGCGCCTCAAAATTGCTCAAGCCCGCATTCCCAAGGCCAAAACTTCTCAGAACCAGCGGAGAATGGACACAGGCTTGGGGGCAAGCCGGTTGTTAAGGAGAAGGGGATGTCAGCGACCCAAATACTACAAAGCTATGTCGTCCAGAAGCACTGTCATGGCAGCAGGCCCAGCAAGCGACTTGTACATGGGCCGGACCTGAATGTGCATCACACTAAAACCGACTACAAGTATCAACGAGGGGAGCAACAGAAGGCATCCGGGCTTGGATCAGGCAAAGGCAACGGCGGCTCTTCCCTTCCCCTACCTCCTGTTCTTCCTCCTTCCTCCTTCCTCCTCTCTCAAATCCTTGTATCTGAACTCAAATACCCTGTAATGCAGTAATTCGTGAGTCGGTACCTAACATCATGGTATCAGAGCCTCCCTCCACCCTTCCGGCTTGCCGCAAATCATCCCGAGTTCGTCCACTTTCTGCCGAATTTTTTTTCTCCAGTTCATCATCCCCTACCACCACCATGCATCCGGAGCTGAAGGCCTACCTGGACGATTACCACACGCGGACTATGGCGCGCTACGACGCCGTGGACAAGCAGCATGAGCTGATGTTGAAGATCCTCACAAGCGACCCGACCCTGCAACCGGCGTGCCCCATGGGCATGGTAACCGATGGCGGCCTCACCGAAGACGCCAGTGTCCTGGCGGTCGTCCCCGACATCTTCTCCGCCAGAACCCATGCTCAGGAGCCCCTTGTAGTCTCCCATGATGCGCCCTCGGTCCTGCATCGAGAGGGTACCCGTCACCTGTTCGACGGAGTGCCTGACCCAGGTCGCCTCAATTGCCAGCGTCGACGAGGTCCACGACGCCACCACAGCTGCCAACCCCGAGCCCGTGGATGACCTCATCCACCAGGAGGTCGCCTCCAAGATCGTCACCCCAGTGGCAACCACCACCGAGGTCGACCCCATGACCAGCGTGCAGGAGCTGGACCACTCACCACTACCCTCCATCAACAACTCCACCTAAGTAGTGAGCGAGGTGGACCACATCATGGTTCTCCTTGTTCCCAGCAACTTGGCTGCACCAGCGCCATCCAAGTGCTTGGCAGAATGCTCCGCCTATGTGGGCCACAGGGTGAAGCCTCTGACCGCCATCATCAACAGTGCCGGCGAGACACATGACACTGCCATCACTGAGCGTCTGCACCCGCCTTCCTTCGAACATCAACCATGGCCACCACCTGTACAAGTGCAGATCAGACCCAAGAGGAGCTTGTCCAGACCATGCCCATGGCCGTCGTTTGATTGCTTTCATGAAGGCGTGCAACTGAGGTACACATGGCCGAAAATTGCTTCTGTGATGAATCATTTTGCTAGTTCTCTGCATTCTCCGATAGAATCCTTGAGATGTCGCCAAAGGATGCACCAGAAACTATTGTATTCATCATTTTCGAGTGGTTGCCAAGTAGTACAGTTATGGTCAGAGCTACCGAAAGTAGCATTTCAGTATAGTACTCCTGGTTCTGCTGATACAAATCACATGAGAGAATCCTGTTGGTGCTTTCAGTCTAGCGGAATTGAAGAACTGAAAAACGAATGTGTGTCAGTTATATCTTCTATGCAGTTATCACATGAATTTCATGAGTACAATCATAAGGCCACCCAGCTGAAGCTATGATGGACATCCTGTGTATGCATTTGTCAAGCAATAGATGTGGTGTCCGAGCTGTACTTTGTCAGTAAGCCTCTTCAACCCTCAGTGGAACCTCTTGCTCTGCATGCTACTTCCCTACCAGTGGAGATGGATCACAAGACCGGTACTGAAGCTTGGGATAAGTGTGGTTGTCAGCATCTTATATTAAGAAGGGCTTACAATTTATTGCTAGATTACAAGTGGGAGCAGAGCATTCCTCAGAACTGGGAATGGTTACGCTCTTCAGCAGAGCATTTCTGTCGTTTACCGGGTGCAAAGCTGCAGTCTGGGCGCCCTTCGCATCGTGCAACAGCGGCGAATATCATTCAAATGCTGCCTGTACGAGTGAGGATCACTCACATGGGACATTGATTCAGACCTAGACCATGGCCTTCTTTCAAATATGATTCAGATGCCAGCCATCCCGAGGAGTCACGTTCAGGTATACATGGTCAGCCGCATGATATTTCAGGGTTCAGTTCTGGGCTCTTTCTGTTATTGTTCACAGATGAGGATTGTTTTCCAGTTTGTTGTTGTGAGCTGATTTCCATGGAGAAACCTTTCGTATGTCAGCACACACCTGACTGGACAAAATCTGGTGCTATAAAATCAAGTCGAGAAGAAGCGATGCAATGGGAGCAAGTACACTACAAGCACCCACAGTTTTCTCCATACAGTTTAGAACGGCCGCTGGAAAGTGATGAAAAAAGTATCCCTTACCAGGCTACCTGTGGATTTCATTTGGAGGCCAACAAAATCAAGAGCGAATGTTCTCTATATTTTGGCACCCATCTGGTAGGAACTCGGTTACTTCTGATTGAGCTGGAGTCATACGTCTTGGCTGATTCAAATAGCACGCCATATGCGTGCATTGCCTGCATGTCTCATGGGTTTGCAAGTTCTCGTCCAGCGACACACCCAGTACATGAATTTGGATATAACAACGAGGCATTGCAACAAGATATCTCATGGAAGTCTGGGAGTTCTCCTACCAGTTACAGCTTTCATAATCATTCTTGCAAAAACCCTTGCTGCATAATAGAGGAAATCAATTCCATGAGAGTACAGAACCCTGAAAAGAGCAATGGACAACATGCAGCAAGTCTAGCCCCACGGGCATTTCATTCTTGCGAGCCATGGGATCCAGGAGGATCTGATTTTGCTAGAATGCAGGACTTCGAGTGCCATGTTCTCTTCATCGGTTCACTGTCGGCGCCTCAAAATTGCTCAAGCCCGCATTCCCAAGGCAAAAACTTCTCAGAACCAGCGGAGAATGGACACCGGCTTGGGGGCAAGCCGGTTGTTAAGGAGAAGGGGATGTCAACGACCCAAATACTACAAAGCTATGTCGTCCAAAAGCGCTGTCATGGCAGCAGGCCCAGCAAGCGACTTGTAATTGGGCCGGACCTGAATGTGCATCACACTAAAACCGACTACAAGTATCAACGAGGGGAGCAACAGAAGGCATCCGGGCTTGGATCAGGCAAAGGCAACGGCGGCTCTTCCCTTCCCCTACCTCCTGTTCTTCCTCCTCCCTCCTTCCTCCTCTCTCAAATCCTTGTATCTAAACTCAAATACCCTGCAATGGAGAAATTCGTGAGTGGGTACCTAACATGCCCTGAACTTGCTACCCTGACGGATCCGTGGGTACGTTCAACCTCATCTGTCCCCCGGGCTGAATGGAGAGCATTTTGACTCCCCAAGTACATTATGTTAAGCATCACTAGAAAACATCCCATTTATTCCGGTTTCAGAGGCCCTTTAGCCTAGGTTCTGGAACCGGGACAAGGGTCGGAATTAAAGCACAAAACCTTTAGTCCTGGTTCGCTTACCAACCGGGACAGAAGGGGCTCCACATGGCCGCTGCATGGCGTCCAGGCAGGAGGACCTGTAGTCCCGGTTGGTAACACCAACCGGGACCAAAAGGTTGCAAGCGTCAGTAGCTAGCATGCGCTGGGGCTTTTGTTTCCTTTTTTGAAGGGTGGTGGTGGGGGGTTAATTTAGGGGTTTCATATTGTGTTAGCTAGCTAATAGAGAGAAGTGACCTCTCTTTCTCTGGCCTTGGTCGACGGTAGCTACTATACGTATAGAGAGAACTCGACACGCTAGCTAGTAAACAAATGATGGAACCATTAATTACACAAGACCGTGATGAACATATACAGAGAGAAGTCACCTCTCTTTCTTCGAGATTGGTCGAACAACAAGTTTTCGTATATCTATCTGACACTACTACATATATACAATATAATATCTCCTACAATCCCTAACATCTAAACTCCATTTCAATTTCCACATGGCATTCTCCCTTCTCATTTTTGACGTGGTCAAAAAAGAATCTGGCCAATTCCTCTTGAATTGCTCGTATGCGATCATCTGATAGGAGTTCATCCTGCATCTGTCACATCTAATTTAAAAAAAGGGGTCAATACATACATATATATATATGTGTGAATGAAAAACTCAACACAATTAATGGTAATAATATAAAATTGTGAATATTATTGTTTGTGTACTTCAAATTGTTGCTTAGACTAGCCTCGCCGAGAGGTCGCGTTGTAGATGAACTCGCAAATATAGTATCCACATAAATTATTCCTGACTTCCTGCCACAAGCACTTTACCAGAAATAGAGTTCAATCAAACTGATAATGAAGCCTGATAAATGGTATTAATGAAATAAGAACCAATGAGAGATACACGAAACTAGCTAGTACTACTTACTTTGGGGTGTTTAAATCGCAGCTACTTCTGCACACCCGAAACCCTTCTGGTGAACTGTTTCCAAACCCTGCCAGGCGAAGAAAATGATTATTTCATACCAGGAAATGAACGAAAGTTGCCGATATGGTGCGATAATGATTGATTGAACTTACTTCTAGAGCATTGCAGTCATGTCCACATACTCCTGGGGATCTTTACGTCTTGAGTCTAAGACAGTTGCTACTCACCTGTCAAGCTTAATCTCTAGCAGAATAAAGTGGAACCTGCGCACGCATAACTCATAATTGCATTACTATAACCTCGAGTAAGTGAAACCAAACACTACTAGGGAAAAGCCTATACACAGAATCTTATCAGCAGCGCGTTTTAAAATAAGGCGCTGCTGCTAATTAGCAGTAGCGTGCTCAGGAGTAACTCGCTGCTGAAACCAATATAGCAGTAGCACGCCCGCTCAGAGACGCGCTGCTGCTATAATTCCCACGAGGCCGCCACGAGGCTAGTTATAGCAGCAATGCGTTATAACGACGGGCGCTACTGCTACGTAGCATAGTAGGAGCGCATTTCTGCAATAAGCGCTACTGCTAAATTTACTACAAAAATTTAGCCCCATCTCCTCTATCCGATCCACTCACACAGTCACACACTAGCTCACTGGATCCCCTCTCAATCCCCCGCACCGGTCCACCCCCGTCGCCCCTCCTCCGTCTGCGCCGCCGTCACCTCCTCCTTCTTGCTAGACTCGGTACCGGCCTCCTCCTCCGTCCTCCCTCTCCACTCGCCGCTGGCCGGCCCCTCCTCGCTCCGCCTTCCTCCTCTGTCCTCCCTCCACTGGCTGCGCCGGCCGGCCCCTCCTCGCTCCGCCTTCCTCCTCCATCCTACTCTCTTCTCCCTCCTCGAGTTGCCCCTCCTTCTCCCTCCTGCCCGCTACATTTTGATTTAGTAGCTAGGCTAGTTCATATGCAACATTTTGATTTAGTTGATATGATTTAGTTGATTTAGTAGGCTAGTTGATTTAGTTGACTTAGAACATTTTGATTTAGTTGATTTAATAGGCTAGTTCATTTAGTTGATTTAGTTGACTTAGAACATTTTGATTTAGTTGATTTAGTAGGCTAGTTCATTTAATTAGTTTATTTAGAACATTTTGATTTAGTTAATTTAGTAGGCTAGTTGATTTAGTTGATTTAGAACATTTTGATTTGAGGCTCCTGGGGGCCCGTACACTATGGAGGTCGAGAAAGGACGCAATATGTCGCAGATTGGAGGAGATGGATGGGCCCGTTTCGTCGCTCGCATGCGTCTTACTGGTGGTGAGTTTATCAGCTTCTCCTTCCGAGCAGAAAGACCCAAGCTAGCTGTCATTTATCTCAACCTGGTGGAAGATGATGAAGATGACGAAGATGATGAAGATGATGAAGATAATGAGGACCCACTCGATGAAGATGATGAGGACCCACTTCATGAAGCCATCGTAGCTCAAAGAACAAGGCTGAGTGAGGAGGAGGTGTCCAACCTGTGGGACATAATTCCGCCACGTGCTGACTTTGTCGGGGTGCCATTTGTGACTCGCTTGACAAATATCATGGTTGATCAACATGATATGGTATGTTATACTTATAAATGCAAATTATCCGATGAATTACTTAGTGTACAGTCCAATGATATGGTATGTTGTGTGGAATCTAGTCGATGATATGTTTTAGTGTAGAGTTCGATCACATGCTTATTAGTGTAGAATCTAGCGAAACTATTAATAGTGTAGATAATCCATATGTACTTATTTGCTAGGGTATTTATTAATTGATATGTTTTTCTTATTCAGAAATTGGCAAAGAGCATATCTGTGAGTTATGGTATCGAGCCTGATGAAGAAGGCTCGGCTGGACTACGCCTTACTGCAAGGGGCTCCGTCACAACTTGTACTTACCGCGTGATCACGGACAGTCGCACACACTTAAACTCGGTTGGGTGGAAGAAATTCCTCGATGGCAAGAATCTTCGTGTTGGACAGGCCATCCTAATTACTATCAGGAACACCAACCGCCCAGGCTTAAGGATGATGATTGTCATCGATATCATCTAGAACTACATATGTGTGTGTGGCTATATCATCTAGAACTACATATGTGTGTGTGGATATATCATCTAGAACTACATATAATGATCGTCGTCGATATCATCTAGAACTATATATGATGATGGCCATTGATATGACCTTGTACTGCTTGAGGATGCATGTTGACTATGCATGAAATTGTTATCTAGTACACCCTTCGTTCTAAATTACTCGTCGTGGTTTGAACTAAAACCACGACGAGTAATTTGGAACGAAGGGAGTACTACCTAGTAATGGTTTATGAATGTGATATCTACTAGCAGTACCTAGTATCTAGTATCTGAAAGGGAAACTGAAAGGGAAAGGGGTAATGGGAAAATGATGAAAGATATAGCAGTAGCGAGGGATGGCGAAATCGCTACAGCTAGGTAATAGTAGCGCGTTCTTAAAAAGCGCTGCTGATATCGTAAACAGTAGTAGTGCGGGTAAGGGCCGCGCTACTACTACGAGTTAGCTGTAGCGTCTTATTAGTAGCGTGTCCAACCGCGCTACTGCTAGCCTCAAAACCCGCGCTACTACTAGGGTTTTCCCTAGTAGTGAAAGATGCACAAGACAGTAATACACACTTGCAGTTGTAAGGAAAGAGTATTTTTCCCTTTGTTTTGATTTAGATGTAACGATTGTAGCATGTTTTTCTCAGTATCTTCGACAGGATTTTCGATCGACCATTTATTTATGGTATTTGGGTTAATGAACCCAATGTCATAGATTTGTCTTTTTTTGCATTCGATGATCTTCAATCTGCATAACATAGTAAGGATAATTATATATACATGCAATGAACGAGCTGAGCTATAGAGACTTAATTACAAAAGTAATACTTACAGACAGTAGCAAGTCATGAGTTGTTTGTCGAGGGCGTCTTGATTGAATAACTGAAATAACTCCTGAAATTCAATAGGCAGCACGTCGGTTCCAATGAGGTCGTGCTCATCTTTAATTCTCACCATCAAACTATCCTTCCAAGACTTCCTGCAGGTATCCATATACCATTCATGCAATGCTCGCATCATCGTTGTGAGAGGAGGATGATTAGGTTTGACGGGAGGCTTCCCGTACTTGTATCTGAAGATCTCTACTTCTAACATTTCAAAGTCTACATCATCGCCCAGGTAATCACCAGGATTGGTACTGGGCACTAGCCCCGGATGATTAGCGACGATATCGCTAGACACCTGGAGCGGGAGGCACGATTGCTTTCGCCTGTTCGCCGAGCCAGGGAATTGTTTTCCCACTTCTTCGTTGTGCTAATCTTGCATCACCGGAATTACTTCCTGACCACCACGCATCTTCATATGTCTTTTAACTACAGCGGACATACTTGGAATTCGGCGGAGGCGGTGGTGGTCGCTGCCGGGCATCCAGTGCACTTCAGGGCAAAAATGAGCACGATTCGCAACTGAGGACAAAACTGAGCAAATGGACACCACTGAGAGCAAAATGATAACTAACCCTAGAAATTCTTATGGCAGGGCAGAAGAACAGAGCGCACTACAATGCCCTACTACCAAAGAAAGCTCTAGACGATGCAAAGTGCAAATACCTGATCCTCCTGATGTTGTTAGGGATCCGGTTGGCCAGTGTCAAGTTCCAGGCCGGCCTAGATCTGTTGAGCATGGCCTTGACAAAATTAATCTCACACTGATTACTATCCAGGTAAGCACTTAGTACACGTATAGTAGACACGTTTACGCAAATACCTTGTACTGCTAAGAAAGAAAGAAATATGAGCCGGATAAATGAGTTATACCTTTCAGTAGGCCATGGCAAAGCCGCCGTGGCAATGGCAGCAGTGGCCTTCTCGGCAACAAGTCGGTCGACTTCAGTGGCCATGGCGGTGACGAAGGCAACGCGGACATAGACGATGTAGTGTATGCAGATGAACGGAGGCAATTAGTCACACATAGGAGACGCTCCAAAAAAATCTTATCACCCCTCTCCTGTACATGATCTCGAGAAGTGGGGTTTTGAAGGCCGGCTCTCCCCTCAATCGTGTACACAGTGCACTGGATGGGATCACTGACGGTAGCAGTAGCAAACAGAACGGGCGGTGCGTGTGGAGGCAGAGCAGAAGTGATATGTCCTTCAGGTGGCGGGTAGGATTGCCGACGCCTCCATTATATAGGCACGCTCAAGCAGGAGGACATGGGCTAGACCCACATCCAAGTCGGTGATAGCCCATGATTTGATGCATCTATTACAAACTCTCTGTTTTTTTATAGACAAAAAATGGCTCAGCTCATTCCCACACCCCGACGCAGGCGGCGGAGGAGGAACGCGCATGAACTAATTCTCTTCATAGGTGTTGGCTTTTCTTTCCTCTCTCCCAAGGAGACTTGGGAAAGCCTTCACTATTAGGAAAAAGCCTAATAGTAGTGCAGGTTAAAAGCTAGTAGTAGCGCGGGTGCCTGCGCTACTACTACGGTGCTACAGCTAACTAGTAGTAGTAGCACGGTGCATCCTGCGCTACTAGTACGTGTGTTAGTAGTAGCGCGGGTTCGACACACGCTACTACTAACTATCTGTAGCGCGTGTCTATGACCCGCGCTACTACTATTAATTTCAAAAATCAAATAAAAATCTCGAACCCGTGCGCGCTGTCAATGGTGTCAATGGTTCAATCCAGCGACGACAAGGGTCCCCGGAGGTCCGGACGGGCAGCGGAGACCGGATCCAGCGACGGATGTTGTAGAGGGACCGGATCCAGTGCAGAGGAGAGCAAGACGACGGTGCGAGGGTTCTCTTCACGACCAAGGCAGCGAGCTCCTCGTTGGCCATGTCGACGACCTACGCAGGCATGGGCTTGGGAGGTGAGTAAAATCGGAGGGACATGGAGAGGTAAAAAGAGAAACAAGGAAGAATGGATTGAGATCGAGGGCGCACCGGGGCTCGTCGCCGGTGGTGAGGTGGTCCGACGTGGTGGCATGGAGATGCGGGCAAGACTTGCGAGCTCGGGGACGCCAACGGCGCGAGGTGGCCTCCCTCTTTTGGCGCCATGGAGGAGGAGGCACGCGACGCGAGGATGTGAACTCGTTGGGCGCCATGGAGGAGGAGGTGTGCAGCACCATAGGAGAGCCTATGGAGAGAGGGGGGAGAGTGAGGGAGAAAGGAGGGATTCGGCCCAGGATATGGAGATTTCACCTACCTTGTACTTACTAGTAGCGAGGGGTATAAACCTGTGCTACTACTAAGTTGATAGTAGTAGCACAGTTTTATACCCCTCGCTACTACTATGGCACCAGCGCTACTACTATCAACTTAGTAGTAGCGGGGGGTAAAAACCCGCGCTACTAGTAAGTAGCAGTTGCGAGGGTTATAAACCCGCGCTACTAGTAAGCGTCTGCCTATAACCTTTTCCCTAGTACTGTTTGCTCCCCTCTATCTCCGCGGACGATCCGTGGCTTCGCCTCCCCACCGCCTGCCGCTCCAGCGGCCGGTGATGGGGAGGAGAATCCTGGTGTCTCGACTCCCGATAGTAGATAGGTAGGGTTTTAGTCCTTTCGGGCGGCATTTGGACGGATGGCGGCGCACCTTCTTTAAGTCAGTCTTCCTGTCTCTGATCCTCCTCAAATTCGTCTGTTGGAATGTATTAGATGAAGCTCTGGTGTAGATTCCTGCAGCTCTTGGGGCGGCGAGGTTAGGGTTTGTACGCATGGCGATATTTGGTGTCAGGTTCTTCAGATCGATTTAAGGACTCAACGGCATGACTACGGTTCAGGGCGCTGGACCTTCGGGGCACATGCACGAAGACTTCTCGGCTGTCATCGACAAGGTCTTCTGCCCAGCTTCGTTGAAAATTTTCACATCAAACCATCAGAGAAAGTTCTTCTGAATGTTAATTTTCAGATCAAAGCAGCTCTAAAAAAGTTAATAGCAAGAGAAGCATTCCCAAACCACAGGTCCTCCAAAGACTTGCAGCACCTAGGGTCAGCATTCCATCTGCAGCAAGCAGCTCTAAAAAATGTGTGCTGTAGCCGATGCCATCGCTAAACTCCTATGCATTGCCCGCACCTGAAGCTCCTATACCCCCATCGCTGTCAGTAGAGGAACTCCGTCAGAACCAGCTACTTCACACAACACCAACTGGACATGACTTTCTGCTGACTAAGACCCCTGGACCTGTATCTATTTTTGAACTTGTTCGCATATCATCGTTGCAACTAAAAACCGTATAAAAACACAATCTGTTCACTAAATCGTTGCTGGGCTAGTGAGCATGTCAACTGACGTTCTATGCTCCAATGTATTCATCATAGGAAACTGAGCAAGAAGTGCTGATATGAAGAAAGATACGCTTACAAAGTACAAAGTGAAGATATTTCTGGATATTCATTAAAGTACACTGAATTATTCAAGATTCAGCCCTTTCTGCCTTCTTTTACTTGGTGGAGGTGTTCCAGATAAAGCCACATGATGGTCAGCAACTCACCGCCGCTGCCGAGTTTCCTCGCATGCGCCTCCCTGTTGCACCGGTTGGCTGCGTAGGCCAGGAAGTCCAACCACAACATTTTCAGAGCAGTAACCACACACTCCTTATAAAGCATATCTTCCGCAATGACACATGCATAACTGAGCCGAGGATTTTCAGAGTTAGTAGGCCCCCCCTGCTTCAGTATTGCATTGGCGATCTCCTTGCTAGGAGAACCGGTAAATTGTTCGCATATCGTGTCTGTTGAGTATATTGTGCACGTGTATATATGTGTGTAGGGCCCACCTCCGGTTCTCCCTGTATAGTTGAGGTTGTGGTCCAACTCTGTACTTATATATACGTGCCTGGTGCACCGATCAATACATTGCGATTGCACAGCCCATAATCCGTCTCTCTACATGGTATCCATCGCAGTAAGGTCCTAACCCTAGCCGCCGCCGCCGCCGCCGCCGCCGCCGCGCCGCCGCC
>NC_041383.1:12318593-12321391 GCF_002162155.2 Triticum dicoccoides
TCCCAAGGCCGCCGCCGCCGCACCGCTTCCGCTCCACCACTCCCAACCCACGCCGCGCCCTAACCCCACCACCGCCGCCATCATGAGCTCCTCCTTCTCTACTGTCTCCAACCCGTTCGCCGGCCCCGACGTCACCCTCGTCCGCGATCTCAACATCCATGAGCGCGTCCCGGTCAAGCTTGACCACACCACCGCCTCCTACTCCGCGTGGAAGCGGTATTTTTCGCTCGTGTTCCGTGAGTACCTCCTTCACGGCCACGTGGACGGCACCGTGGACTCCGCGCTCATGATCCACGACGAGGAGTGGATGATCCTCAACGCCACCATCATCCGCTGGTTCTACCTCACCATCTCCAGCGACATCTTCCACACCGTGGTGGACGACGAGGACGATGCCCATGCGGTCTGGACCAAGCTCAACGGCCTCTTCACCGACAATCGGCTGCAGCGCAAGGTCCTCCTCTATGGTGAGTTTTACGGGTGCCAGCAACTTGACTCGTCCATCGATGATTTTTGCATGCGCCTCAAGAAGCTCGCCGATGAGCTCCGTGATCTGGGGGAGAAGATTGGCGACGAGCTCCTCATCAGCACCCTCTCCGGGGGCCTCAACGAGGACTTCGGGAACGCCGCCTCCAACCTCACCCTCATCCCGGAGCCCACCTTTGGCAAGGTGGTCGCGTACCTCAAGCTGGAGGAACGCCGGATGCGGGCGGCCCGGACGCGCGCCACCCACACCGCCCTCGTTGCCGGCACCCGCGGGGGTTCGGCCCCGCCACAGCACCGCCAGACGCCGTCCCCGCAGGCGGCGCCCGCCTTCCCGCCGGTCTTCCCGCCCGCCCCACCAGCCCCCTTCCCGCCGCCCCAGCTGGCAGCCAATGGAGGAGGCCGTCGCGGCGGCCGCCGGGGTGGCCGCAAGCAGGGAGGCGGCGGTGGTGGTGGCGGTGCTCAGGGAGGAGCGCCACGCCAGCAGCAGCCGGCTCCTCAGCCGGTGGCCCCGTGGTACGCCGGTCAGAACCCGTGGACCGGCGTCGTCCACGCCTACTCCATGCCGGTTCCACGGGCTCCTACTCCGGGTCTTCTTGGCACTCGGCCTCCGTCACACCAGGCGTATTACGCCGCGCCGCAGCCCTATGTGGCGCCCTACGGGCAGCAGCCGCCGCCAGGCGGGCCGCCGCCGCTGCCCCTGACGTCTGCGCCGTCCCTCCCACCGGCACCGTGGGACCCGGCTCTCCTGGCGGCTCTCCACACCGCCCCCTCCCCGTCTAGCTACACCGGCGGCGGTGATTGGTACATGGACAGTGGCGCCACCGCTCATATGGCGGCATACCCCGGTAACCTCCACACTGCTCATCCTGTCCACACCTCCAACCGCATCACCGTCGGTGACGGTTCTTCTCTTCCTATCACCCATATTGGACATACATATTTTCCGTCTAACTCCACTCCTATATCCATGTCCAATATTCTTGTTTCTCCTGATCTTATTAAAAATCTTGTTTCCGTTCGTTCTCTTACACGTGAAAATCCGGTGACCGTTGAATTTGACGAATGTGGTTTTTCTGTTAAGGACGCTCGCACGCGGATGGTGCTCCACCGATGTGACAGCCCCGACGAGCTCTACCCGGTTCACTCTGCCGCCTCCACCACTTCCGCCGCCCCTGTCGCTCTCGCCACCGGAGTGGATCTCTGGCACGCTCGCTTGGGTCATCCTAATCATGCCACCCTTCGCCACACACTTCGGAGTTTTTCTTTCACGTGTAATAAGAACGAGGATCACTCGTGTCATGCATGCCGCCTTGGCAAACATGCTCGTCTTCTGTTTAGGGCTTCTTCCTTTGTTGCCTCGTACCCATTTGAGTTGATTCATAGTGATGTTTGGACATCTCCTGTTGCAAGTAACACGGGCTTTCTTTATTATCTTGTTATCCTTGATGATTTTTCGCATTATGTGTGGACCTTCCCGTTGCGCCGCAAGTCGGACGTCATCTCCACTCTTGTCGGTTTCTACTCTTATGTCCGCACGCAGTTTGGCCGGCCCATTCTTGCGTTGCAGACAGACAACGGGAAGGAGTTTGACAACACCGTTGTCCGCGATCTTCTCGCCACACATGGCACGATTTTTCGTCTCACTTGCCCGTACACCTCGCAGCAGAACGGTCGTGCTGAGCGCATCCTTCGCACTCTTAATGACTGCGTTCGGACTCTTCTCTTTCACGCCAATGTGCCCCCGCGCTTTTGGCCTAACGCTCTCGCCACCGCTTCTCTTCTCATCAACATCCGTCCATGTCGTACTCGCGGGAACTTTACACCTCACCACCTTCTATTCGGTGCACCCCCCTCTTATGAAGGGCTTCGCATCTTCGGCTGCCTGTGCTACCCTAGCATCGCTGCCACTGCGCCTCATAAGCTCGCACCCCGCTCCGTCGCCTGCATCTTTCTCGGCTACCCACCTAACACTAAGGGGTACCGCTGCTACGATCCAGTCTCTCACCGTGTTTTCACCTCCCGACACGTCTACTTTGATGAGATGGTCTTCCCGTTTCAGCAGCAGGCACCCCTCGTCGTCTCCTCACCGCCGGCCACCGCCGGCCCATCGACGACCTCGTCGGGTGGACGAGCACGCCTGGTTCGTGGACCGCCTCCGGGCTTTGGCGGTCCACGGGTACCACTGCCGGCGCCCTCCATGGCCGGCACCCCGCCTTCACCCGCCGCCCCCGACTCGGGCGCCGCGGGGTCGGGCGCCTCTTCACCGGCTCCGTCACCGGCCGCCTCGACGGCCTCGCCGCCGGCCGCCTCGC
>NC_041383.1:12322028-12323768 GCF_002162155.2 Triticum dicoccoides
GGCGCTGCAGGGTCGGGCACCTCCTCGCCGGCTGCGACGCCGGCCTCGACACCGGCAGTGACGCCGGCCTCCTCGCCGGCCTCCTCGCCGGCCCCAGTGGCCCCGTCCGGCCCTGTCACCCGTGCTCGCGCCGGCATTCACTGCCCGAGCCTCCGGTACTCGCGTGATGAGTACGTCCTCGCCGCCTCTGCCGCGGAGCCGTCACCCATTCCTACGTCCGCCCGCGCCGTCCTACGTGATCCTCACTGGCTTGCGGCGATGCAGGAAGAGTTTGATGCTCTCCAGCGGAACCGCACCTGGACTCTGGTGCCCCGGCCTCCTCGTGCCAACGTCATCACCGGCAAGTGGGTCTTCCGTCATAAGACCCGCTCAGACGGTTCACTTGAGCGCTACAAGGCTCGCTGGGTGGTCCGCGATTTCCGCCAGCGCGCTGGAGTCGATTTCACTGAGACGTTTGCCCCGGTTGTCAAACCGGGCACAATCTGCACTGTCCTCCAGCTCGCCGTCTCTCGCGGCTGGCCTGTTCACCAGATGGATGTCTCCAACGCCTTCCTCCACGGCCATCTTGAGGAGCAGGTGTTTTGTGAGCAACCCACCGGTTTCGTCGATGCCTCATTGCCCGGCCATGTGTGCCTGCTGTCGCGCCCTCTTTACGGGCTCAAGCAGGCACCCCGCGCCTGGTACCAGCGGATCGCCGGGTTTCTTCAGACACTGGGCTTCAGCATCACTCGCTCGGACGCCTCACTGTTTGTCTATCGCCACGGTGACACGACTGCATATTTGCTGCTCTACGTCGACGACATCATCCTGACAGCCTCCTCCGCAGCCGTTCTTCAGCAGATCACTCTACGGCGGCGTGACGAGTTCGCTATCAAGGACTTGGGTGCTCTCCATTACTTCCTTGGCATTGAGGTTGTTCGGCGCCCGGACGGCTTCTTTCTTCATCAACAGAGGTATGCCCATGAGCTTCTTGGGCGCGCTGGCATGCTCAACTGCCACCCGGTTGCTACTCCTGTTGACACGAAGGCCAAGGTTTCTGCTCTTGAGGGTTCGCCTGCGTCGGATGCTCCATTCTACCGGTCTATTGTCGGCGCTCTCCAGTACTTGACACTCACCAGACCGGATCTTCAGTATGCTGTCCAGCAGGTGTGTCTCCACATGCACGCCCCTCGTGACTCTCACTGGACTCTCGTGAAGCGGATCCTTCGCTACATCCGCGGCACGATGTCCCTTGGGTTGACACTCACGGCGTCCACTTCTTTGGAGATGGTGGCTTACTCCGATGCAGACTGGGCCGGCTGCCCCGACACTCGCCGGTCCACCTCTGGCTACTACGTCTACCTCGGTCCTTCCCTCGTCTCGTGGTCGTCCAAGCGACAACCCACGGTTTCGCGCTCTAGCGCCGAGGCTGAGTACCGCGCTGTGGCCAACGCTGTCGCCGAGTGCACCTGGCTTCGACAGTTACTTCAGGAGCTACATCATGATGTCTCCCAGGCTACGGTTGTCTACTGCGACAACGTCTCTGCGGTGTACCTCTCCGCCAACCCCGTTCATCATCGCCGGACGAAACACATCGAGCTGGACATTCACTTCGTGCGTGAGCAGGTGGCTCTTGGACGCATGCGGGTTCTCCATGTGCCGACTGCTCAGCAGTTCGCTGATGTGATGACGAAGGGACTGCCGACTTCCACCTTTGAGGAGTTTCGTTCCAGTCTCTGCGTCACTGACACCGCTTCGACT
>NC_041383.1:12323998-12328592 GCF_002162155.2 Triticum dicoccoides
AGTATATTGTGTACGTGTATATATGTGTGTAGGGCCCACCTCCGGTTCTCCCTGTATAGTTGAGGTTGTGGTCCAACTCTGTACTTATATATACGTGCCTGGTGCACCGATCAATACATTGCGATTGCACAGCCCATAATCCGTCTCTCTACAGTGTCCAATTGTTTGCAGGTTTGCTCGTACAGCCAGTTTTGGGGAAGGCCTGGTAGCATGTCGGGTGAGTCCACAAGGAGGAACATCATGTAGTTGTACAGCACACTGACCACCTCCACATCGTCGCTGCCCCATTGATCTATTTTAGCAAGGATTAAGTTGGTGGCGATATGCCAGCAGATGACGCTCTCATGGAAGTCAACTAACTTATAATCCTCCCACTCCTTCAAGAGCTCAGGGTAGCGCTTCCGTCCATGGTAACACTTATAATCCACCCCATTTAGTCCTCCGCAAGCCCATTGTGTTCATATCACCGGTTGAGACCATCCAGTCCTCTGCACATTTCTTGACCTTCTCAGAGACATCTATGGTCCATACGTGCCTTCTGTCCCACCACCCACCGAGTCTCAACATCTTGGACAGATCGCCGAGGTATCGACTGACCAGATCCACGTGTCTGGCACGAAACCTCAACATGTTGTGCTGCCCCATGCTGCCTGACCACCTCCTCGAGCTTCCTGTCATGATCATCCTGCCTAGCCAGGACCGTCGAAGAGAAACAAGTGCACCGAAGCCGATGCCACCTTCCAGTACACAGAGCTGAATGTCGGAGCCAATCCCATTCTGTGACACACAAGAAGGCAAGAGCCCAGCTTGACCCTAGTGCGCCAAGGAGCGATTTGGTCTCCAGGACCAAGGCGCCACCCAACAAGGTGTAACTGATGGCAACATCGACTTGGCTGTAACCACATTTGCTGCTCAAATGGAACAACACGAGCGAGGTGTCAACTGCAACCGGTGAGACAAGATGGATGCAGTAGCCAACCCAAGAGTGGATCACACTTGCCTTGGTGTACAGGATATCATACATGAGAGAGAGCTCCATCTCCATCACCCTCCACATGTCTTCAGGGTCTTCCAAAAGGCCCTCGATTATTTTGTTATCCAGAGAAACCAATGTTAGATTGATCTCTACAACAATGGGCCCAACGGCTCATTGGGCCCTCCACCCACGCCCTGATCAGGGGCGTCCAGCCCAAGCAAGGCTGGTGGGCCCCTGTCGCGCAGTGCTATAAAGAGGAGGTGGGGACCAGGGGCACAGGCTATGAGGTTCGTCTCCGCCATTGTTCCCACTCCTAACCCTAGTCCGATCGAGAGGCAGGCACTGAAGCGACGGGAAGCACCACCAGCCACTTCGACGCCTACACAACCACACTCTCTCCCTGCCATCGCCGGCTGCTCCAACATGGCCTGCACGACGACCGGATCGAGTAAAGGAGAAGGTTCTTTCTCTGTTCCTTCTCTGGAATTACAGACGCATTCAATTGTACAGATCGTACTACCGACTAGATCTAGACTTGTTGATCCAATAGTTTTAACAATGGTGTCAGAGCGATCTAGGCTCTAGATTTTTCGAGTAGTACAAAGAAAAGAAATCGTGACCTACAGTTCCTAGATCGATTAAATGATGACAGATGATTACAGAAGCAGAAAAAGAATTTTCGATCCAGAGAGTTTTCCCCGTCACGCGGGCCTTCGGAACCGGCCGCCGGGGCCGCCGTGCCTTCGCAGCAGCGCCTCGCGCGCGAGGCCTGGGCGTCGGCCGTCTTGGGTGCCGACGCAGAGGATGCTGCCGTAGTGCGGCAGAGGCATCGCGGTCTCCGCTCGGCCGCCGCCGCCGGTGTCGTGCGGTACAGAGGGTCAGCGGGGGCGCCGCCACTCCACGTCGTCCAGCGCGGGGAAGCAGAGGGGCACCGTGCGGGCTCGGCGTCGCGTTCCTCTGCTTCCTCTGTGCGGGCTACGGGATGGAGGAAGGAAAGGAGGAGAAAGAGGAAGGGGCTCGCGGGTGTGGGCCACCGCTGCCGCACAGAGGAGCGACGGAGAGAGGCGCAGAGGGGTTGAGTCGAACGATGCGAATGGGGGCGCTAGGTTTCGATCGGGAGGAACCCTCCCGTTCTATTCTAGCGAAATCGGCGCTGGACAGTCCGATCCTAATCGACGGTCACAGATAAAACCCTAGCGCAGACAGGCCAGTAGGCCGAAAGTGGCTTGGGCTTCTGGTCCGCCGGACCAGGCCAGAGATCAGCGCCCCGCCTTGGGCCCTTTGGGCCAGTTTAGGCTAGAGGAAAGGCCGGCAGGCGCGTGCGCTCGGTGGTTGGGCCGGTCTAAAATGGTCTTTTGTCCGTTTATTTGGGCAAATTTAATATAGTTTTTCTATTCAAATTAATCCAACGCTAATTCGTTTAGAAAATAGAAAAGAAATAGAGACATTCCTGCAAAGAAAAATAGAAAAGTTTCTGAAAATAAAAATATAAACTTTTCAGAAAAAAGAAAAGTTCATGAATGTTTTAAAGGAAATAATAAAGTTCATGATTTTTTATTTTGGTCAAAGAAAAGTTTCTGTCAAGAATAAAAGTTCATGAATTTTTTATTCATGTTTTCCGCCGCAAAGTAAAAGTTTTATCTTCATTTAAATTGGAACCAACGGGAAAATTTAATTGGAAGAAATGTTCTTAGCCATGTTTTACCCCTGTGGGTGAAATCAGATTTAGATAGTTTCTGCTATGACAAAAGAAAGATATTTGTTTTAAAGTTAAATATGATATTGTTATTTTCGGACCAACGTTGATTATAATAGTACTATATTTGGATGAGTCTTATGTTCAAAACTTAAATCTCTGATAAAATTTTGTATAAAAGTGATCATTTTTCAGAGAACAGTTAAAGATGAAGAAATGCGCTTGAACTAGAGAAATGTATATTTCTTGTTTCCGGTGCAATAAAGTTGATGATGATGATTATTTCTTAGCAAAGTTGTTTAATAGAAATATTATCATCACATTGTTTATGAGTTATATGCATTATTTCCATTTCCGCCCAACGGTGATATGAAATTAATGTAGAAGGATGATGTTTTATTCTAGTTCTACCATAATGATGTTTAGAATGTAAAAAGAAAGTTTTGAAAAGTTTAATGTGCATATTTTGTAACCAGACCAACGTAGGGTTATTTTTTATGCTCATTATTGTTGATTATTGGCTAAGTTTTTCTTAGACTAAAAGTTTTCCATGCTTTCATTCGTGAAAGCGAATGGCTGGATACTTGTGACCCGAAAGATGACCAAGAAAGGTCATAACGTGAGGGAGTATGTTCTCTCTAAAGAATGGCTTCAAAAGAAAAGAGATATATCATTGAGAGTCTTGGTTGACGAATGTCTTTCATGTACTCTCTATGAAGAAGATTTTTCAGTCAACATGATTTGAAATGAAACGAGCAACATGTGTGTTTAATTTGACCAACGTCAGATCAAGCATGTGTGTCAAAGAGCATTCGGATTTACTTCTGAATTTGATGATTGAATATGCAGTCAAAAGAGCCAATTCTGGCATTTATGTCCCTTACAGAGAATTACCCGCATAGCGGGAAAAGATGATTATGATAAACCCGCATGGCGGGGAAAAGTCTGGGAAAATACATGTGTAATTGGGTAAAGTTGACATAGTATTATGTCAAAAATTCTGTATGACAGGAGAAAGATATGATGACTCATGTGCGTTTAATGTGTCCCACTATGAGAGAAAAGTATGGAGTAGCTATTACGCTTTCCTAGTATCGATCGTACACCTTGTGTGTAACGGTCATTAAGGACTCAATAAATCCAAAGAGAATAAAAGTTAGAGACGAACCTAAAGATGAGATTGATATGCAAGTGTGACTTGCAAAAGTACTCATGATAAGAACTCTATTGAGTTTATGAAATGGAATGAGGAAAAAGTACTCCCATACCAGTTAACAGATAACTTCATTTCGCATGAAGTAATCAAATGTAACGCCCAGATGTAACTTTCCCTATTTGTACTCCAACTCTTGTCGTTTCCGGTGTTAAGTTATATTTATTTCTCGGGTTCGGGTCTTTGTCTTCGTGTGTTGTTTTCGTTTTCATGCATCTCATACCATGTCATCATGTGCATTGCATTTGCATACGTGTTCATCTCATGCATTCGAGCATTTTCCCCGTTGTCCGTTTTGCATTCCGGCGCTTCGTTCTCCTCCGGTGGTCATCTCTAGCTTTCTTTCGTGTTTGGGAATTAAACATTTCCGGATTGGACCGAGACTTGCCAAGCGGCCTTGGTTTACTACCGGTAGACCACCTGTCAAGTTTCGTACCCTTTGGACTTCGTTTGATACTCCAACGGTTAACCGAGGGACCGAAAAGGCCTCGTGTGTGTTGCAGCCCAACACTCCCCAAATTTGTTCCAAAACCCACCAAACTCTGCTCCATGTCCTAGATCGTTCGATCACGATCGCGTGGGCGAAAACCGCACCTCATTTGGACTCTCCTAGCTCCACTTATGCCTATATATACACCCCCCTTTCGGATCTCAGATTCCTCCCCGTCCTCCTCCAAAAAAAAAAAAACAGATCAACCCCCGCCACCGA
>NC_041383.1:12328921-12350186 GCF_002162155.2 Triticum dicoccoides
CCGCTCCCCTCCGTCCTCGGCGCCCGTGCCCGCCGCCTCGCCCTCGCCGGACCGCTGCTTCCTCTGCCTCCGGTGAAGCTCCGGCGTGAACAGTGCCCAAGTCCGGCGACCTCGAAGTCCGTGCCCGCGGGATCCCGATCTGGATCCAGATCTGATTTTCGAGCGGTTGATTTTTTCCCCGAACCCTAGCTCATGATGCTTACTTTGACTGCTCATATCTCCGCATCCGTAGCTCCGTTTTAGGCATATGATATATCAAAATCTTCGTCTCGACATGTACATCATTTCGTTCCATTGCATCATTTGTATTTGAGGTCGTCTTGTTGCCCAAAATACTGTTAGAAGAAGGCTTCGTGAGTAGATTGCAGATCCGTTAGTTCATCTTGCACTTTTGTCATTTCTGCTATGTTTAATTCGTGCATGATATGCCTGTGCCCCTTTGGGATGAATTGTTAAGCATTTTGTCTTCTTTCCAGAGGTGCCACCCGTGCATTTTTAGGATGTGTGTGTTGTCTTGTGCAAGCTTGCGAAGGGAGGTACCTGAGATTGCTGATTTCAGGGACTTGGTGATTTTCACTAAGTCTGGGATATTTTAGTTCATGATGCTATATGTCCAGCTTGTTTCCTAGTGGTCCGTGCCTCTGTTGAGGATGATCAGTAAGGGAGTTTTGATATTTATGCTATGCTCTATCCATCCATGTCTTTGTTTGCATATGTGGAGTGCTCTAGGTTGACTCAATCGAGCTCAACTTTTGCTTCGTTGTTAATCTGGGCAGATCGTCAACTCGTTTGCGATTTCGCCGGTGCTACTGTTAGTGATCCATGCATGCTATGCCTTTGTTCTTGCCATGTGTTGCTAGAATATTGTGCCTTCTTGCTGGCTATATGCTTTCCTTGCCATGACTTGCACCGTAGTGAGTGCATCGAGCTAGTTTACATGCCTTCGCGAGTTAAATTTCTGCATGTCTCAGTTTTCACTAAGTCTGATAACTGATTGTGTTTTAGCTATGTTTGTGTGCCCGTTAATATATTTTGTGATCCCTTTTGGCCCCAGGTCACTTTGGGTGTTTTGTTAAGCTTGTTGAGTAGCTCCATGCCATGTTCTTACTTGTCATGTTCAGGTCATCTATCATGTTGTTTTGCTGCTCCGAAGAGAGCATCGTGATCTGAAATTTCAGGCTAGTGTTAATTTCACTAAGTCTGGAATCTGTTTTGCATATTCATTTTTGACATGCTTGTTTGAACCTCTTAATGGATGAATTTACCTATGGCTCAGTGCTAGTGTTTTGTTAACCATCTTGTGTACATCACTGCCATGTATTTTGTTTTCATGTTTGGTGGCTGTAGCATGTTCATTTCGTTGCATTTAGGAGCCTACTTGCTGTATATCGCAGATCGGTTCGTTTCGTAAAACGCTCGCCATTTCCAAACCGTAGCTCCGATTCCAATGATCTTTATATCGTTTTCAAGCGATTTCATCCCCTCTATCCAGTGGCACACTTGGTTTTCCAAGTTGATGCCAGGTTCATGTATTTCCTGTCATATCTTGCATTTTGCATCCCGCATCGCATCCCGCATAGCATATCGTCATTTCATCATATTGCTTGGTCTTGCCCGTGGTTGATTGTATCCTTGTTGCTTGTTTGTCTTGTTGGGTAGAGCCGGGAGACGAGTTCGCTACCGAGGAGCCCGTTGAGTTTGCTTGTGAGGATCCAGTCAACTCTGACAACTGTGCAGGCAAGATGATCATACCCTCAAAATCACTACTATCTTTGCTATGCTAGTTTGCTCGCTCTTTTGCTTTGCCACTGCTACGATGCCTACCTTTTGCTTGTCAGCCTCCCAATTGCCATGTTGAACCTCTAACCCACCATTGTCCTAGCAAACCGTTGATTGGCTATGTTACCGCTTTGCTCAGCCCTTCTTATAGCGTTGTTAGTTGCAGGTGAAGATTGGAGCCGTTCCTTGTTGGAACATTTATTTTACTTGTTGGGATATCATTATATTGCTATGTTATCTTAATGCATCTATATACTTGGTAAAGGGTGGAAGGCTCGGCCTCTCGCCTAGTGTTTTGTTCCACTCTTGCCGCCCTAGTTTCCGTCATATCGGTGTTATGTTCCCGGATTGTTGTGTCCCTTACGCGGTTGGGTTATAATGGGAACCCCTTGATATTTCGCCTTGATTAAAGCTTGTCCAGCAATGCCCAACCTTGATTTTACCATTTGCCACCTAGCCTTTTCTTTCCCTTGGGTCCTGCAGACTCAAAGGTCATCTTATTTTACCCCCCCCCCCGGGCCAGTGCTCCTCTGAGTGTTGGTCCACCTGTCAGCTACCGGTGGCCACCAGGGGCAACTCTGGGCTGGCCTACCCGTACCTAGGACAATCTGAGTGTGCCTTGAGAAAGAGATATGTGCAGCTCCTATCGGCATTTGTCGGCACATTCGGGCGGTGTTGCTGGTCTTGTTTTAACCTGTCGAAGTGTCTTGAGTTACCGAGATACCGAGTCTGATCGGAACGTCTTGGGAGGAGGTCTATTCCTTCGTTGACCGTGAGAGCTTGTCATGGGCTAAGTTGGGACTCCCTTGCAGGGATTAAACTTTCGAAAGCCGTGCCCGCGGTTATGGGCAGATGGGAATTTGTTAATGTCCGGTTGTAGATTACTTGAACTAAACTTAATTAAAATGAATCAACCGTGTGTGTTACCGTGATGGCCCCTTCTCGGCGGAGTCCGGGAAGTGGACACGGTGTTGGAGTTATGCTTGCGCAGGATGTTCCTTAGCTTCTCGCTCGTGCTTCGCCTTCTCTTCTCGCTCTCTTTTGCGTATAAGTTAGCCACCACATATGATAGTCGCTTGCTGCAGCTCCACATATATTTGCCTTATCCATTCCTATGAGCTTAAATAGTTTTGATGGCGAGGGTGCGAGATTGCTGAGTCCCTGTGGCTCACAGATACTATAACTCCAGATGCAAGTCCAGGTGATTTCGCTCCAGGTGACGAGTACGAGCTCAAGTGGGAGTTCGACGAGGACTCTCAGCGTTATTATGTTTCCTTTCCCGATGATCAGTAGTGGTGCCTAGTTGGGGATCGATTCAGGGCCTTGTCGCACGTTGGGTTCTTTTCTATTTTGGCGCCGTAGTCGGGCCATGAGTGTTTGTTTGATGGATGTTATTTATGTACTCTGATGTGACGTGGCGAGTGTAAGCCAACTATGTTATCTCCCCCTTTTATTATATATTACATGGGATGTTGTAATGATTGCCTGACTTGCGACATTGCTTTCAATGCGGTTATGTCTCTAAGTCGTGCCTCGACACGTGGGAGCTATAGCCGCATCGAGGGCGTTACATCAAATGAATGAAATAGATAATTGAAGTTTTCTCAATTCACATAAGTTATGAATGGTTTTCAAATTGTGGCAGAAAATTTCTTGCCACATTTCGAGGGGGGAGAAAGAAATATTAGATAAATTAGGAATGATGAAACTCCCCTATACCTTAGATAATGTGATGCACATTATCCATTAAAGAATGTGATCGTCTGGGGGAGTACGATGGTCATAATAATACCCCTAAAGAAAAGAAATAGTTGTATTCCTGGGTCTTCTACAGTTTCGACAACAGACTAAGGAATACTAAGATGGTGCTTAAAAATGCCATGAAGAAGAAAGTTTTACCAGAATAAAACCCAAGTAATAAAGTTTAAAGATACCCCATTTTAGTGAAGATGCAGTAATCTGGGGGAGCATGGTATGAAAATAACAAAGACTATAGAATTAATTTGCCTTTTGGCAATGACAGAGCAACAACAGCCCCATATGAAAGAAGTGCTAGTACCTGAGGCACAGATGGTGTTAAGGAATGAGATAATCAGATACTTCTGATTACTATAAAGTCTATGTTAGTGAAATACAAATGGAGGTTGATACCACCTCATTTAAAGTGTTCAACCGAGCTTTGAGACTCATAAGTAATTTCCAATGGAGCCAAAACAGTAGGCTGTAAAGGGTCTACAAGGTCAATGTGACTCCAAAGGAAATATATTACAATGAGTGTTAAATGCCACATCATGATCTGAGTTACATCAGATGAAAGTAAAGAACACAAGAGATACTGCTTCAAGAAGCCTTTTATGGACTAGGGCAAGTCTCTAGACAGCGGCTTTTAAAAGTTAAAAGAATCATATGATTATTTTGGGTTAAAGAAAATGAGAGGACAATTGTATTCGTGCAAAGTTATAGAATGGGAAATTCATTTCCTAATCCTATGCATGTTGATGACGTCCTACTTGCTAGTAGTGATGTCAATCTACTGTAGGAGGAGAAAAGATGTTCTTGTCCTCAAAGTTCAAAAGAATGTTGTCGGTAAAAGTGTCTCTCGTTATAAGTATTGAGATTCACCCAGAAAAGAATAAAAGGGGTATTAGGGATGTCGCATGGACATGCTTAGAGAGGTCTCTAAAGTATGCATGCGAGAAAACCTACGCATGTTCTTACAGTCAAGGGTAATGGAACTGGAAACTATGGTGTTCCAAAAGTTCATGAGAAAAGATCGAAAAGGATATGGTACCATATGCTTCAGTTGTTGGAAGCTCAATATATTACCCTGACACAGTTGACGTATCTGGGTTGTTTTGGCAATGTCCAGTCCATATATAGATCACTGGAATGGAGTCAAAGATATCAACCTCATGCTGAAAGAAATAAGTGCTCTCAAAAGATTGTGAGCACAAAGACATGACTTGTGAAATGTATAGCGAAATCCACAATTGTCGCTAACTTTCATACTTGGAGGTTTTTGTGTGGAAAAGCTCCAAAGAATGAAACAATTATCATCAATGTGATGCAAAGATATTTTATAGCTTGATATGAGGCTGAGGGACAGGCAAAATGGTTAAGGAGACCTGTACCCGGAGTTGATAATGGTTGAAAACAACGATAACCATTTTAAAGTTTTGCTCCTATGACAACGAGTCAAGTGTTGATGCCAAACACTGTGACACAGAGTTATGCGTTGTAAAGGAGAAAGTCCGGAATTATGTAGAAATGCTTGAAGCATAAAAGCAACAGACAAGTGTTTGCAGATCTGCTTATTAAAGGCTTACCGCCCAGTGTGTTCGGAGAACACGCAGTCGACATGGGTTTTGTGGTATAGTCTAAGACTTTCGGACAATAAAAGGGCCCAAGGTTAAAGAAACTGTTTCAAAACAGAGGAGTGTGTTGTAGGTGTTGATTCTATCGGGATAGACCGTGATGATGAGACATGCTCTACATGTGAATCTGTGATGGAACGAGTACGTTGAAAAGAGTTATTTCAAAGTATAAAGTTAAAAGTATATGATGAGATCAAGGGGGAGAATGTTAGATTGATCTCTCCATCAATGGACCCAACGGCTCATTGGGCCCTCGACCCACGCCCTGACCGGGGGCGTCCAGCCCAAGCAAGGCTGGTGGGCCCCTGTCGCGCAGTGCTATAAAGAGGAGGTGGGGACCAGGGGCACAGGCTATGAGGTTCGTCTCCGCCATTGTTCCCACTCCTAACCCTAGTCCGATCGAGAGGCAGGCACTGAAGCGACGGGAAGCACCACCAGCCACTTCGACGCCTACACCACCACACTCTCTCCCTGCCATCGCCGGCTGCTCCAACATGGCCTGCACGACGACCGGATCGAGTAAAGGAGAAGGTTCTTTCTCTGTTCCTTCTCTGGAATTACAGACGCATTCAATTGTACAGATCGTACTACCGACTAGATCTAGACTTGTTGATCCAATAGTTTTAACAACCACCTCACTCGGGTTAGCTAAATCCACCTCGATCACAGAATCCACTATCCTACGCTTACAGATATGAAACAGGTGCAGGAGGTGCTCGTCCGCCAAGTCACTGTACCGGTCTTGATGCTCAATATAAAAATGCTGGTACCGCCATGGTACCTTAAGAGAGCTCTTTTCGTTCTTTTTTTTGTGGGAGGCAACGTTGAGAGAGCTCTGGAGGCTGCTGAAGTTGGCAAACAATAGCGCACATATCCGCTCCAAATACTTTGCAACACCAACAACAAATATCAAGATGGCAGCCAGTGTGAGCATGATCTCACTGCCGGCGATGTACTTGTAGAGAACATATCCGGCTCCCGCAACCTGCACCACAAGGCTGAGTAAGTGGCGCGTCCAGAGCTTGCTATCCTCGAGGGCATATGCAGTGATGCTGTCCGGGCCACCGAGGTGCAGCAGTTGGAATGGCGCCCAGAAGGCGATGAGCTGGTGGTCTTGCGGTGTGTTGCTGCTGTAGAGGAGCTGGCCCGCAGCGTATGTCGCAGTCATGTCCGACAGCTGGTACGCCAGCCAGAGGGGAAGCCTCAGCATAGGTGATCTACTACGCCGTCGTACGTTGGCGAAGAGGTGGAGGATGACCTGGAAGGCCAGGCTCGATAGAACCCCGATCTGGCTCGCCCAGTTAATCCAGAAGTCCAAAGGCCCTTCAGTCATTATTAAAGGCTTGATCATCGAGCATGGCACTGCTACCTTAGAGTAACCACAGAGCAATTTATCGAGTACACAGTCAAGTCAACATACATGTTATTCTGTTTATTCATGCTGCAGTAGCTAGCCAATCGTGAGTGCCAGCTAGCTGTACACTTTGAGCCAGGAATTTAAGAATACCGATAAGCGATGAGGAATCGCGTGAGATTGTGTGCGTAAATACAGTCTCAAACATTTGCATACCACATAATCATCGAATTATAAAGAGTAAGTCCTTGTCCCACCGGGAGAAGAAGCAATGCCTTTCCTCACCATGGTGAAGTGTGTTTGTGTTATTGTGTGTGTGTGAGAGAGAGAGAGAGAGTTGTGCGGGGCAGCTCGAGGTAAAAGAAGAGCGGCGCCGTGCAGTGTATAAACTGCATTTGATCAACCAACAATACTATATGCTAATCGACCAATGCAATTATATTCCCAGGCCAACGTGGCAGCAGATTGAGACTGTCGTCTTCAACAACACAAAGGGTTAGAGCATCTCCAGTCGCGTCCCCAACATACCCCCAGGCGAATTTTTAGTGCCGGTGACAAAAAATCGGCCCAGTCGCGCCCTCAGTACCTCGTTTAGCGCAGGTTCGGGCCGAATCCAGAGCCGGTGATCCCGCCCAGAACCCAAGCGACCGGGTGTCGCCTGGGGGCGTTGGCAGAAGCGAAAAGCGGCATGGGGTCGCTCTGTCAGCGACAAGAAGCCCTTTTCCCGCCGTTTCCTCCCGCTTCCCCCCTCGTCTTCCCTCTCTTCTCCATTCCTCCCGCCAAACCCCGCCTCCTCCCTACCCTTCCGCCCGCCATGCCGCCGAAGAAGTACGTGATGCCCGCGCCGTCGCCCAGCCGAAGCAAAGGAAGCCGAGGGCGCCGCTGTCCAAGCCCCCTGGCATGAGCAACGCCGACTGGGAGGCGGATGTGGAACGTCGGGAGGCCGTCACCGCTGATAGGCGCAACAGAGCCAAAAAGGCCAGGGAGAGAGCGGGGCACGCGGCAACGGCTGCGGCAGCGGTAGAGCATGCGGAGCGAGCCACGGCCGAACAAGCCGAGGCGGCGCGCGCGGCGATGATGAATCCACCCCGTGGGCACGGCCCGTATGCGGCCTGGAGCCAGCAAAGCGTCGGCTCTCTGGCCGGGTTCTCGTCGTCGTCACACCCATGGAGCACGCCGTCGTCTGGCTATGCCGATGGCGACGCCCACGGCGGCTTCAACCCAAACATCACCTTTCCTCATGGGCGCCCAGTCCAGCGCACGCCCTCGCCCGCGTTCGCCGGCGTGCAGTAGCCGTCGTACACGTACTCGCCGCCGGACTATGCGGACTCACCGACGCGACCTCTCCGCCATGGCCTCTACTCGCAAGCCTCCTCCTCGTCGCATCTTGGCGACGCCGACGCGGCGGAGGCCGACATGGAAGACATCATCGCAGCCGGCTCGGCTGTCGCCGCCGCTTCCCCCGGGTTCACTACCCAAGACGGCTCGATTAACCTCGGCGACATGGACAATGAGCTCGATTACGACGAGGAAGAGCCGGAGGAGGAGGAGGAAGAAGAGGAGGAGGAGCCGGAACGGACGAGGAAAGGCAAGAAGAAGAAGAAGACGGCGGCCAAGACCGGCGAGCCACGCATCAAGTGGGCGTCCAAGGAAGAGGATTGCCTCGTCGAAGCGTGCAAGGTCGTCTTCCTCGACCCCGTCACCGGCACGAACCATAGCATCGAGATGTATTGGGCCCGCATCAAGGCCGAGTTCGACGAGTGCAAGCTCGTCGACCCCTACTTCAAAGGCGTCCACATGAAGCGTGGGTCGAAGGCGATGGTGAACCATTGAGGGCTCATCCAAACGGCGTGCAACAAATGGCATGGGATCGTCGAGGAGGTCGCGGCTCGTCCGGAGAGCGGCATCAGCGTCGAGGATCAGGTGTAGAACGCCATCCTTTTCTATTGCTTCTCGCCGTGTGCGCGCCCAGGCGCGCGCGCTAGCGCTGACTGATGTTCTTTTCCTCGGCGCAGCTGCTACGCATGTTCGCCATGTTCCGTGATGACAACAACGACATAGAGTTCAAGTATGTTCACATTTTCAAGCGGATCGACAAGTGCAAGAAGTGGGCGGCCGTCCGGCGCACTCTAGCCAAGGCAAAGGAGACGTACAAGCCGGACGCGCCGACCCCGGGCGCGTTCGACGGGCGCCCGGACGGCAACAAAGGGGCCAAGAAGGCGAAACACACCGAGTTGGCTGCCGCACGCGTGCAAGAGTCCATCGAGCACTGCCTCACCGATGTCAAGGCCAGGGCCGCCCAGTGAGAAGAGAAAACTGAGGCAAAGTGGGCTGCTTTGATGACGAACAGCACCGTCAAACTCGACTTGCTCCGGACCAACATCGCCGCGAAACTCAAAGCTCAAGACGCCAAGAAGAGGAACAACGACCTGGCCTTCTTGATGGGCGGCGCTGAAATTCCCCAAAGCGGCGACGAGAAACTCAAGGCGTGGTTCTTGGCGGAGCGAGGCCTCATCCTGAACCAGATACCGGCGACGCCGCCGCCGTCGCCGATGCCGACGCGATGCCCAGCCCCACTGACGATGCCTTCACCGCGCCTAGCAGCACAGAAGCCGACCAGCCCGGAAGCCGCGCCGACTCCTCCCAGCTTGCGTACGCCAACGGCGACACCGGAGGTTGAGCTCGACGTTTGATGCATTCCTTCCGCGTCCTTCTTTTTTGTAAGCCAGACTACTGCGTATCCTTTCATTTGATCGCCGAACTGTGGCACGGAATCGCCGAACTATTGCGATGATCACCGGATTGTGTCTTTTTTTTTAGTAGGAACGATCGAGTTTGAATATGAGGCGTCTTGGGGGGGCGGCACTTGGGGGCGTGGCTGAGGAGAAACGAACCCAAGGGGCCAATCTAGGCGCCGGTTCACTTCTTTTTGGACGCTTTGTGGGGCCGAACGGCTGAAGATGCTCTTATGTCGAATGCAAAAATCCGGAGGTTCAATAAGGCAACTCGGCAGCACTCACATGGCAGCACAGCGGGCATGGCCTCAGGAGGAGAAGGCCCCGGCGCATCCGAGTGGCCTAGGCGCCGCGTGTGGAGGCTGTCGGCGGCCAGTAGCTCCACACAAGAGCAACGATGGGGTAACTACATCGTGCAGATGGTTGCGGCGGCGGTAGGTCCTAACGATGGCCAGGAGGCGCCGGGGAGCGCTCGCGATCGTGGTCTCCGCCATGGCTCAGAAGAACAGATTAGAAAACCGTGGAGTTTGGGATTTGGGGATTTTGGGGCTGTTTGGTTAGAGTCCAGAACATTGTGCCTGGTAAAAACGGTTGCCTGAATTGTGCCTGGGATGGTGAGCTTTTTCTGCCTGGTAAAAACGGCTGCCTTAATTAAGCCTTTGCTGATGTGTTTGGTTCCTTTCCCGGATGGCCACTTTGTCATTTACGCCCTCTGTCCTATATTTGACTTTAAAAAATTCTCATAAAAGAGTGTACTTCTATCTTCCCAATACATTTTTAAGTAGAAAAAAATGTTTCTCTCACCAGACGGTAATCAAGACCAATAACATTCTGTGCATGGTCTTCTCAATTTCTACATGCACTTAGCTCGTTGTGGATTGTGTAATTAAAAAGAAGAGAGATGGTGGCTTCCAACTTTCCGGGAGTAGAAACACCACGTCTCATGCTCACTCCTTTCTTGCCTCTTTAAGTATCCACAGATTTCAACATTTAACTTTGAACATCACTTCCTTTCCTTTCCTCAATGTCAACAAGTTTTAAGATTAAACTCAGAAAATCCCATTCTTTCCTGTTGTAGCATCCACAAATTTCAAAAATTAACCTTTTCGATCACTTTCTTTCTGTTGTAGTGTAGAGTCCGCAAATCATAGAATTTAACTTTGACAATCACATTCTTTCCTGTTATGGTGTCCAAGTCCTAAGATTTAACATTGACAATCAGTTTCTTTCCTGTTGTAGTGTCTACAACTTTTAAGATTTAACTGTGACGATCACTTTCTTCCCTGTTTTCTGTCTGGCACATTTAAGATTGAACTTAATAAGTAACTAGACCAATATTATATGAATTTTTTCAATAAAGCATATTTGAAATATGAATCCAATTTGTATAGTTTTTTTGACATATAATGCAGGTTTTATTGGAAAAATTAATTAATGCTTGGTGACTTTATTGAGCTAGCTGGAGGCTCGATCACAAAGCATCTCGCCGATGGCTTCCGATTTGTGGAAGACCTGCTTAATGTATATAGGGATAGAGCAGCTAGAGAGTGTTGCGCCAGCACGCATGCAATGCAATTGTGTTAAAGACTTGAAGCATATATATATATAAATACTATAGCTGTGCATGGCGACGAACCAGAGCCACATGTGAGATTGCGCCAGGATGTGGCGTCACCGAAATGTAGAGCCCGTGTGCGTGCATGTTACCTTGTTTCTACGTACGTGAATGGTTGCATCTTGTGTACACTCACTCACCGTTAGCGTTAGGTAACGGAGACAAGCTAAATTTGGAAGGAGGTGAGTAGCCAAGTAGCTAGGTTGGCGGTCATTGTCAGGACAAAATTACATTGTCAAGTCTCTGCATATCTGACCTAATTAACCCGATTATAGGTCAGTTACCAAAAATACATTAGTAAATGTCAGTCAACTGACTTTGAAATTTGAGGTTAGTCGATTTTGAGAGTTTGCCGGAGTGAAGGAAGGAGGAGGAAGAGGCTTGCTGGAGTGCCACCACCAAGGGCTGAGCCAGGATTTGGACATAGGGGGGCTAAGGAGACTTGATGATAGATTATTCTAGATAATATACATAGTCTGCCGAGTACAGTGATTTTTGGACATAAGCTAGAATGAAAATGAAGATAATATGTAGAGTACTAGAGTGATTAATAAGGCTCATGAGTCATGATTTCTTTGTTATTGCAGAAAAATAGTCAATAAAAAGGGATAATTAGTTATTAATTTTGTGCCTTTTGATAAATATATGATCTTTATCTTCTACTTCCTCTATATGAAAATATAAGATGTTTTTTGACACTATGACGGAGGGAGTATGTAAGTAAATTGTATGGCTTATAAAAAAACAATTTAGTAACCAGTAAATGTATAAATGTAGTAACCAGTAATCAATCTAAAAAGTAGAGACTGTATACAGCTTTACCTTCATTAGATCAAGATGAGTAGACATAATTAACGAACAACAATGCCCAGATGCCGTGGCCCGGCGGCAGAGTGTTGCTTCGAGAGCGCCAAAGATCCAGTCAGTGTGAAATCCATCACGGCAAGTCGCAAGCATTCTTGAAGGGCCACTGAGATTGAAAAGAGATAGTTGTATTAGACTACCTTTTAGGCTTCAGGTGATGTATATGTCATACCTTCAGGTTTTAGACTGCAACGAACCAGCGGTCGAATTCACGCGGCAGTTCCCTTTCTTGGTGGAGTGGCGGCAGCGAGGCGGCGGCGCTAGGGTACTAATAAGGGAAGATCTACTTTTTTCAGTAGATAGATGGGAACTAAAGAGAAGATAGAAATTATCAGTGTACCCTCGTCCGATCCAGATGGCCTAGGGCCTAGGGCCTCGTAGGTAGGCCCCTTTGTTTTTCGTTGGGCCATGTAAGTCTGCTGAGCTTAATCCCTAATTAGTGCTAATTATCTGTGTGTTGCCATTATACGCATAGTATTAGCCGCTGTAAATCCATAGGGGGGGGGGGGCGAAGCGATGGGGGGTGTCTGACCCCTGCTCGCACCCCCTGTCTCCGCCCCTGGCCACCACATTATCTATCTTAGGGTTTAGGATGGGGACGGTGGTCGGGCTTCGCCAGAGAAAAAAACCGAACGTGAGCAGGGCTAGAGGGATGACTAGGGGCAGTCAAGACCGATGGTGGGGAACGGTTTCGGGGAGGGTGGGGCCGCGAGGCTATGCGGTAGCGCCGCCAGCCGCGGGTGATGGTCGCAGGCAGTTCGGCCGGTGGCCCGTGCGGCGGCCTAGGAAAGAAGAAGAAGCTGAAGAAAGAAGATGGGCTGCCCACCGTTCGATCTGCATCCAACGGTCAAAGAAATCGACGGGCCTAAATTTGAAAATGAGGCAACTGACGTGTAGCCATTCCCTACCAAAAAAGGAATTAACAATTTGTGTCCATCAATATCCGGCTGCCACCCAAGGCGGTCTCGCCGCCCCAGTCATCCTCTAACACAGCCCATCCTGGCTTTCTCATCCAACCCGGCCACCACCCTGACCATCAATCCTTGGACTCGCCTCCTCGAGAGACCCTGTGGCCGGGCACAACGTTCAAGAATGCAGCGTCCGGCTCGGCCTCACCACGGACGTTCCAGCCTGCCAAGTCGTCTCTGGCACCGTCTCGGTGCTTTGTCTCACCATCTTCTTTTGGGAAATCGATCGACTGACGCGTCTGTTATTTTGATGCAAACTAGCAAATACTACATCCGTCTGGAGTATCGATTAGGTGATTTTTTGTTTGTTACTGTCATGCATCTATAAGGTAGTACTCTCTCCGTCCGAAAATACTTGCCATCAAAATGAACGAAAAAAGATATATTTAGGACTAAAATACATCTAGATACATTTCCTTTTATTCATTTTGATGACAAGTATTTCCGGACGGAGGGAGTAACTCGTAGGGGCTCACATGTAAGACACGACGCACGAGACAAAAGCCGCATGGCAAACAGAAGCTAGCACGGGCGGACGTGCATGTACCACCATGCATGCTTGGGACCGCCTGGGCTGGCCCCTGCCTGTTCTGGAGCTTAGTTGATCGGCGTGCGCACGAGCAAGACAGGCACGAGCACACACCGTTTAGGATGCACTCCGGAGAGTAAATTATACGCCCCCGTTTCGTTTCTTCGCTGTCTTTTGGCCCCATATAAGCATGGCATCCCACAAATCCTCGGAGGAAGAGTTGCCTGGGTAAGCCTATAGAAAAAATCATGATCAAACTTGTGCGTGTTTTGTTCAGAGCATGAACATGCTGGGAACACTTGCTCTGTACCAGCTGCCTGGCTGCAGCACTGCCATGGCCATGGGATGTTCTCTCTGAATTTAGTTTTTTAAATGCAGGATTGGCGTAGACGGCATTCAATCTGTCGACCATCACCGGTCTAACCCCAACATTAGCCTCTTAGCTAGTGTTCGGTTCTTATGTTGCCTCCAGGATGCTTTTTGTTTGAGTGAATTGCAAAAACATCGACATTGAAGGTCAGGGATGCAGAAAGCACTATTTCCGAGCTTAACTTTTTGCAAAAAAACACCAGTAGCCCGATTAGCTTGATTTAAGCTTGTTTATAACAAGTGGGACCCGCTGGACGGGCCGACATGGCAAAAAAAAAACAGAATTACATCCCTATTCAATTTTGTGTTGCAAAAGACCCCTAAAACAAAAGCAATCGGGTCCTCCGTGCCGGATCATGCCACCGTCCCCATTGCCGTTGCAGGAGAAGTCCATGGGCAGGGCACCGCCGTTCCGGATGTTGCACATCCACATCCAAGACCACCACGCGTCCGACCCCGATGCCGGCGAAGCAGCGTCTTCCTCCTGCTCAATGACGGCGACGTCCGGGTGCTCGCATCGCTCATCTGCATGGGCTGCTACTGCTCGCTGGCTCATGGGAGGCGCGGTGGAGATGCTGCTCCTGGTGGTTACGCCACCCGAAGGCGGCCAGGGCATCGACATGCGTGGGGTCGGCCAGGGTGGCGGCGAGGGTGGAGGTCGGTCGGGGCGACGCGCTGCCCAGTCGCGCCGTAGCAGGTGGAGCTACTGTTGCTCATGGCTCGGACAGCGCAGGCGAGGCACGGTAGAGCTGCTGCTGCTCGCCGGAACAGGGGGAGGCGTGGTGGAGCTGCCGCTGCTGTTCGCTGGCATAGTGGAGGTGGTGTGGATCTGCTGCTGCTTGCCGACGCAGAGGAAGCGCGGTGGAGCTGCTGCTCCTGGTGGTTGCGCTGCCGAAGGTCGGTTAGGGAGGCGACGTGGGTGGAAGTTGGCCAGGGCGACGCGCTGACGCGGAAAGACGATGGCGGTGCTGGTACGTGTGGTTGCAGTTGTGATTGGCCTTAGCCTCTTTTGCTTTTTTTACAATTTGCTCTATGCTATCTTGTCTGTTTGCAAACCGTTATTTCTTGCAATGTCACTCCTATTCAGCGGGTCCCACCTGTCATAAACGAGCTTAAATCGAGCTAATCAGGCAACTAGTGTTTTTTGCAAAAAAAGTGAAGCTCAGAATTAGTGATATTTGGCACAATTCCGTAGAAGTGTGATTTCTGCAACCCTAGCCTTCAATATCGATGTTTTTTGCAATTTACTCCTCTTTGTTTCCAGGCCGCGGTGTGGTCGAGCATGAGAACAATCTGGGGGAGGATGGTGAAGTTACTAAACTCTGCAAACTATCTTGGACCCTTTCCCTCATCGATGGTGAACCTGATGCCTCATCCCTGATCGGCTGGAGCTCCTCTCCCATCAATGTCTGTCGGTAGAGGAACTCAAATTGGGACACCTCTCCCTATATGTTCATTTGTGTTCAAATTGTTCAATTTTGATCACAGAATCATCATTGCAGACTGCAGCAACAAACTTGTAAAAGCATATACTAGACTCATAGCTGGCATGTCAATTAGCATTTCGTTGCTCCATAAGAGGCCACAAACTGGGTAAGAGCTGAGGCTGGGTGCTGTTGAGAAGATATGCTTACTAAATACTTACAAGTAGCCGAAGATATCTCTGAAGCACAGAGAACATCACTAGAGTGAAATTATGAATGGTCCTGCGCCCTTATGTCTCTTTTCTTTGGCAGAGGTGTTCTTTTAAAGCCGGAGGGTGGTCAGTGGCCGAGACGACCGGGTCGGCCACTGATGAGCTTCCCACATGTCTCTCTCCGCTGCAACAAACTGCTACAACAAATAAAAGGGATTTCAATAAAGCAAGCTATGAGTTACACATGTACTCCATTCAGTAGAATATAGTAATCACTGGTGCTCAACTAATATGCATCTGCTATCTGCTATCTTGATGCAAACTAGCAAATACTACCTCCGTCCAGAATTATTTGAGGCTGAACTAGCTGTAATATCGATTAGATTGTCTTTTGTTTGTTACTACTCCCTCCGTAAACTAATATAAAAGCGTTTAGTTATATTAGTTTACGGAGGAAGTATTATGCATCTAAGGTGGCTCGTATAGCTCCGTAAGTAAGACACGACACACAAGATAAAAGCCGCATGGGCAAGCGAAAATAGCACGCGCCGACACGCATGTACCACCATGCATGCCCGGGACCGCCTTGGCTGGTCCCTGCCTGCTCTGCTTACTTGATCGGCGTGCTCACGGGCAAGACAGGCAGCAACATACACCTATAAGATGGACTCTGGATAGAAAGCCCATCTCCAACGACGACTGGAAATTTTCTCCCATATCCGTCCGTCAATAGGGAGATCAGTCCACGAACATGGATGTTGGATGTAATCTCAATGTATCTGCCCCGTTTCCCTTAGCTTATTTTGTTTTTCTGTCACATAATAAGCATGACTGAATTTGTCCACCAGAAACGTGCTACGTTCACGTTGCGGTGTAGTTTCAGTTCCTAGTTTTCAGGCCTAGCTGGTAGCTCTAGACTTGGCACGATCCAAGCTCGTGGGATGGCGCGCGCATATACTGGATCGTGGCGAGTTTTTCGTTTTCTGTTAAGCAACTGAATAAAGGGAAGAACAGAAAAGACGCACGATTTACGCGTCGCAAAAATCTCTCTTTGTGGCTGCGTTCCTTCTCTGTTCCCTTCCACCTCGTGTGTGTGTGTTGTGTTCTTCAGAGAAAGAAATTCAGAGAGAGAGAGAGAGTCGATCACTGCTAGAAATCCAACAATGGATACGGAAACCGGCCATTCAACCGTGGTCGTAAATATCCGTCGCTAAACACCTTCCTTGAAATACATGTGATTCACTATGCTACTAATCCATGGATTACTAGCTAGCCCGAAGAAAGGCTTCCGCAGCTTCCGCCGAACGCCAAGCACTTGCATGCATGGAGTAAAGTTTGCTTCCGCCAAACACTTGCATGATTAAGTTTGCTTCCGCCAAAACAAAGTGGCTTCAAATGCATGCTAATTAGTAGCTTCCGTCAAATATATGCTTTGACTAAGTGGCCCGGCCAAATTAGTGAAGTTTCTGCCAAATGTATGTTGTGCTAGGGCAAACCTTCAGCCGGATGCCTATGCTTCAGGGTGGACACGGTCCGGGCTGGTCCGGTCCCGGTCCGAGCCGTCGTTTGGACCGGCCGCCGGCGGTCCGGACCGGACCGGACCGAGCATCACGACGGTCCTGATTTCTGGGACCGGACCGGCAGCGGCCAAGCCCGGGCCGGACCGAGCGGACCGGCCAACGACCACCGGCGGCGACTTGCACGGGTGCAGCGGCGAGGTGTGCGACGTGCGCTGGTGCTGTGACAAGGTGGGCTTCATGCGAGAGCGCCGGCGGCAAGGTGGGCGAGGTGTGCGCTGGGCGGCGCGCCTGTTACCCACGAACCTGCAGATATTTGTTCATTAGCAGTTTTCCCTATTGCATGCAAGTAATGTAGAACGAGTATGCGGCCAAGATTTTCTGTTTATGGGCCTTGCCGTGATTAGAGGATCAAACCTGACGTCGAGTTCTTCCTCAAATGGCGCCATGAGTTTCGGATCAAATCGTGATTCCGTCGTATTTTTTGTTTCCATCTCGACTGCATAAAAAAGAAACTGCAACGTGGGGTGATGGCCCATGATTATAGGAATTGGGCGCTATTACATCTACTCCTTGCCTTTCAAAAATACTTGCCTGATTAGTTGGATGCGAAAATCACGGTTGAGCTTTTCTCCCACGATCAAAAAATCACGACCGATCGATTGTTGCTCCCAGATGGTGGCTTGCGTTACGTTCGTGCTGTGCTGAAACGGCTGCCATGGTTGCTCTTCCAAGAAAACTGTATTTTCTGACGAAACTGAAGAAAACTGTATTGTCTGACGAAACTGAATTCTAACAGCTTACTGCTACATCTGACGAAACTGTATTTTGTGAAACTTCGACAGCAGTTGTAAACTGGCATGATCGACGGCGGCCAGACGTAGAGGAGGCAGTCTACTACGGGCAGGTGAAGACGGCGACGGTCGACGACGGCGGGAAGGTGCAGCGCTCCCTACACTGCTCCCCCACTACTCCTTTCGCGCAGGTCGCCGCTGGGATTGTCGGTCTGCTCGGTCGGCTCGGTCAAAAACAGGACCGGACCGAAGATTTCTCGGGCCTGATTCTTGAGCTCGGACCGACCAAGTATTTTACCGGGCCAGGACCATTCGGTCCGGTCCTTCGCGGGCCACGAGCCGGGCCAAAAGCCCGCTCGCCACGTCCAGCCTGACCTATGCTAATTAGTAGATTGCCCATGCTAATTAGTAGCTTCCGTCAAATGCATGTTGCGCTAGGGCAAACCTTCCGCCAAATGCCCATGTTAATTAGTAGCTTGAGCCAAATGCCCGTGCTAGTTTTAGTAGCTTCCGCCAAACGCCAATGCTAATTGCCAGCCTTCTGCCATCGGAACGAAGAGGGAAGGGTACGCAGTGGATTTTGATTCTTCTGCGGATGTCCGGACTCTCGTAAAGCTCCCTCACGTTTATCTCGGAATTACCCGAAAAAATACGTCCGGTCCGATACAAGATCGTGTTGGGTGACAAACTGCGTTCGAACGGCATGGTCCGGATGCTTGCGGAAGGCATGAGGATCCGCTTTGGAGATGCCCTAAGTTACACGTTTGGTCCTTGTACTATTGCGGACGTGTAACACAACCATCCTCGGACTAGAGAAAGGCTCAAATACATGAATACATAACGCTTAGAGCATGATTAATAATAGAGCAGCTGATAGCTATATGAAACTCCAATGTCATCTATAGCATCACATATAGTCACCCGTATAGTAGTGTGGGCTATAAGAGCATATACAGCCAGACTTCACAAATTCGACTCCTCAAACACCCGCGGACTTGCCGGGGCGTGTCCAGAGGCACTACTGACTGGTCACACCTTAAATTTTCCTTCTCACAACCGGATAACTCAACTAGCATACCTCAAACCCATACAAAGTCATGCAATTACGTAAACGGTGCGCTACATACATCGCCCGACCACTTCATGCGGACATGCTATCGGACTACCAAAATTTGGCGTTTTCCCTATGTACTAGCTATTCAGAAGATCATCTATGGTTGCCCTTGCCCTTCCCTTTGCCCTTGCCGTCCATCTCGCGGAACTAGCGGTCGAAAACGCAGTAGGGATCAAGCTGGATCTGCTCTTCGTCGGAGCTGTCTGACCAGTCGTTCTGCTCCTTCTCCTCCTTACAAGAGGGGGGGGGGGCAATCTGGCCATGGCACGAACAACCCGATTCTGCTCTTGGGTGAGGACACGCGTGTTCCTCCACTTCTCTTCTTGAAGATGCGGGCACATGTGTCTTCCTCCTTTGCGCTCGCTGTTGCATCCGCCGCCTCTGTCGCCATGTCGGTAGCGAGGCAGGCCTCAGCCCCTCTTATCTTCTCCGTCCCACGGCCGGCACACCGGTCCCGGTAGCACTTATCCTCCGATGGGCTGGACTGGGGAAAGGGAGCTTGGAAGCCTCTCGAGAGGACCGTGATGATCCAAGCCAAAAGGATCCGAGCACCCAATGCGCCGACACAATGGAAACGCGCTGGACATATATATCCTGCTGTGTGTCAGGCGCAGTCCTCCTGGGAGCGGCGGAGTATAATGCGGACGACCATTGCCTCCTCCATCCCACACGGGACACCACCCAGTCGACAGATCCAGACTGGTCTGAGTCTGATCTACTGCTCGCCATGCCTGGGAAGGGCTAATATCGCCGGACAAAAGTTTGGTGGTGAAGGAAATATGCCCTAGAGGCAATAATAAAGTTGTTATTTTATATTTCCTTATATCATGATAAATGTTTATTATTCATGCTAGAATTGTATTAATCGGAAACTTGATACATGTGTGAATACATAGACAAAACATTGTGACCCTAGTATGCCTCGACTAGACTAGCTCGTTGATCAAAGATGGTTAAGTTTCCTAGCCATGGAAATGAGTTGTCATTTGATGAATGAGATCACATCATTAGTGGAATGATGTGATGGACAAGACCCATCCGTTAGCTTATCATAATGATCGCTCAGTTTTATTGCTACTGTTTTCTTCATGTCAAATACATATTCCTCCGACTATGAGATTATGCAACTCCCGGACACCGGATGAATGCCTTATGTGCTATCAAAGGTCACAACATAACTGGGTTATTATAAAGATGGTCTACAAGTATCTTCGAAGGTGTTTGTTGGGTTGGCATGGATCGAGATTATGATTTGTCACTCCGAGTATCGGAGGGGTATCTCTGGGCCCTCTCGGTAATGCACATCATATGAAGCCTTGCAAGCAATGTGACTAATGAATTAGTTGCGGGATGATGCATTACGAAACGAGTAAAGAGACTTGCCGGTAACAAGATTGAACTAGGTATGAAGATACTGACGATCGAATCTCTAGCAAGTAACATACCGAAGACAAAGGGAATAACGTATGTTGACATTACGGCTCGACCGATAAAGATCTTCGTAGAATATGTGGGAACCAATATGAGCATCCAGGTTCCGCTATTGTTTATTGACCGAAGAGGTGTCTGAGTCATGTCTACATAGTTCTCGAACCCGTAGGGTCCGCACGCTTAACGTTCAATGACGATATGTATTATATGAGTTATGTGTTTTGGTGACCGAAGGTTGTTTAGAGTCCTGGATGAGATCACGGACATGACGAGGAGTCTCTAAATGGTCGAGAGGTAAAGATTGATATATTAGAAGGTGGTATTCGAGCACTGGAATGGTTTCGGAGTGTTTCGGATAATTATTGGAGTCACTAACAAAAAAATACACTTCCGTGATGATACATGTTTGTCATAGTAGGTCACGTTTTCTGTCATTCATGTACATCCATGACGATTTTATGACAGAATCAAGATAGTCATACATGTGGTGTCGTAGAAGTGTTCCATGACATTACCAAAATTATCATCATGGAAGTGTCCACTTCCATGACGATAAATCGCGCATGATAGAAGTGCTTTCGTTAAGGGTGACCGACACGTGACATCCACCGTAACAGGACGCCGTTAAGCTATCGGGTCCGGTTTCGGATCCGATAACCCGCTAACAGCCACGACCAATGTAAAATTCTCATTGGCCGACGGAATCACGTGTCAGCTCCACGTTGGCAGAGGTGTCACTCATCCAATGGGCGAGATGCGCCTATGATATGTTGCCATGTGGACCGGCCCAAAAGTGGCCCATAAAGATTAAATGGGCCGACCCAACTAAAGGCCCACAAGATTTTGCAGACCATAATGGGCCGGCCCATCTAAAGGCCCACAAGATTTTGCGGATCATAATGGGCCGGACCAGCTAATGGCCCACGAGATTTCGCCGACCACAATGGGCCGGCCCAGCTAAAGGCCCACAAGATTTTGAGGACACTAGTGGGCCGGCCCATTAACATGCTGACATGTTTTGGGCCAAATGCTGGCCCATATTTGATCCGGTCCATTAACAGCCTGCCACTTTTTGGGCCTAATAAAGGCCCATATGAGATCCGGCCCGTTAAAAGCCTACCATGTTCTGGGCCAAATTACGGCCCAGATCAGATCCGTCCCTTTAAGAGGCTTTGGGTTAAATTAT
>NC_041383.1:12350274-12351857 GCF_002162155.2 Triticum dicoccoides
GCCCATATCAGATTCGGTCCGTCAACTGGACGCTATGCTTTTGGGCCCACTTGCTAAAGGCCCATTTAGTAATTCGGTCTGATATTAGTTTCGGCATGTTAAAGGTTTGTTTAACATTTCGGCCCTATATTCATTTCGGCCTGTTAAAAGCCCGTGATATAGTTGGGCCTAACTACGGCCCGGTTTGCATCCGGCCTGCTCACAGGCGATAATCTGATTAGGCCAAACAAAGACCAAAACAATTTTGGCTTGTTAACGGCCCGTGGTGTGATTGGCACAATCATGGGCCGGGGTCTATTTCGGCCTACTGCCGGCCCGTGAGCTGTTCGGCACGTTTCAGACCCAAGCTACTTTTCAGCCTTCTAAAAGCCCATTGAGTTTTCTTGCGAAAATAGGGCTGGCGGTTTACTCGGCCTATTAAAGGCCCGAATTTACTAGTGGACCAGTTTACATTTAGTCCTATTAACGGACCAAGATGACTGGGCCCATGATGCGGATCGTACAGAGTGATTTGCATGACGGACCAATTATGTATAATAATTTTAAGGTTTGGCCGGTTTACTACGAAGACAGGATATATATACAGTAAAATAACTGCATCATCGTGAATATGATAAAACCTAGACTATACAATAAAAAAATTACGGCATATTACATCCGCTGGGCATCAAAGTTCGCCACTATGATAATGAAGCACAAGCAGACAGCAGATTACATACACTGGACATCAAAGATCGCCACCAATGCAAATAAACACGGCGACAAAATAATATACAAAACCGACAACACTTCAATATAGTTCAAGAAAGGTTAGCCCTGCTCGGGAGCTGTAGCGCAAGCAGCTGAGCAAGCTGATGAGACTGCGCTTGTTTGACACTTATATCTTCCTCACTCTGAAAGATAAACAAGCAGAAAGACGACAGGTTTTGCACATATAAGTATCAGTGCTGACAACTCATCACATTTCTTACTGATGAATAAAGTGACACCGTTCAAAATAGCATTAACACAATATGATATTGTTCAGGTCAAGACATGGCATGAAATGACATTGTGAAGGAGTTGACAGCTTCACGACACCACTAGATTACAGATCAAGAACTCATAAGTATCAATGGTTAGTGTGCTGTCAATTTATCTCATTTCAGATTGGCAAATAAAGAGACGGATTAAATAATAGTAGAATGGTATGACATTGTTCATAGTTAAGACATTGTAGAATATGACATTGTGATGTAGTGGATAGAGGTTCACCACACCACTGGATTACGGATCAAGAACAGAAGCATACATGTAGTGCAAAAGAAGATCAGTTGCTCTGTATAGTTTAATTTACATGGTATGAAGAAGGAACTTGGTTGTACAACTGAAAACTTAAATTGAGAAGGTCAAACTTTTGTTTATGAACTACATAATAAACTTTAAACATGCAATTTGATTCAAACACAAAAAATAAACATCTGTTGCAGTCATGCCTAACCAAATATACACAACAAAAGTTTAAAGGCTTGAGAAGGAAAAAATTAAATTATTGGTGAAGACAGGCTCTATAAAGCACTTGTCCATGCTGATGGGGGGGGGGG
>NC_041383.1:12352857-12353604 GCF_002162155.2 Triticum dicoccoides
GGAAGAAGAAGAGGAGAAGGAAGAAGAAGAAGAGGAAGAGGAAGAAGAGGAGGAAGAAGAGGAGGAAGAAGAAGAAGAAGGAGAGGAGGAAGAAGAAGAAGAAGAAGAAGAGGAGGAAGAAGAAGAGGAGAAGGAGGGAGAAGAAGAAGAAAAAAATAAAGCAGAAAAGAAATAACTATATAAAAAAATTCTTCAAAAATAAATAGAAGAAAATAAATAATGAAGAAAAGAATTTTTTTTATAAAAAACATGTTGGGGCGCTGCCCGGTGGGCCTGCCAGACCTTGGGTGTGCAAATACATGCCCAGTAGGGCCAGCAGGCTCACAGGGCAGCGCGCCCAAGATAGGCCCAGAAGCCTGCTATATAGAGGAGTTCGAAAGGGCAGCCGCGGCTGCGTTTATAAACCAGTGCGGCTGCCCTTCGCTCAGCGAGGTGGGACTAAACGTAGCGCACTGCGGGTTGCAGCGCACGGGCATTAGTACCGGTTGGAGGCTCCAACCGGTACTAATGGGTTGCCCTTTAGTACCGGTTGGAGCCACCAACCGGTACTAAAGGCCCACGTTTCCCGCCGCTTGGGCTGGCCAAAATTGGCCTTTAGTACCGGTTGGAGCCACCAACCCGTACTAAAGGCCCATCCTATATATACTACACTTACGAAAAATCAGTTATCGTCGCCACTATTCGTTCCACTTCTCGCGCGCGCGAGTCTCGACCTCGACGACGCCGACGCCGCCGCGCCGCCGTGCC
>NC_041383.1:12354588-12381673 GCF_002162155.2 Triticum dicoccoides
ACTACTTTATTTTTAGTATATGCTTAGTTTGAACTAGTTGAATTAATATACCTAGTTTATTTTTAGTAAATGTTTAGTTGAACTAGTTGAATTAATATATATATATATAGAACTAGTTTATTTTTAGTAAATGCTTTAAACTAATTGAATTAATATAACTAGTTTATTTTTAGTAAATGCTTAGTTGAATTAATAGAAGTAGTTGAATTAATTGAATTAGTAAGTGATTAATGTTTTGCCTAATATGAACATAGGAAATGTCGTCTGACGATGGAAAAAATTTCATTATGTGCGAATACTATGAAGACCAGCGCGGCCAGTGTGACAGAAATTTCCTTGTTGATGGTAGGCGATTCAGCATCAAGCTGGATGAGACTTTCGAATTCGATACAGTAAGTCACAACGACAAGTCTATTTTCGTAATTAAGCATGACTTATATATGCTTCATTTGCCTGACTTATAATTTTTAATTTTCACTATTCTACTAGCGCATCCCGTGCCATGCAAGAATTTTTGTCTTTGATAAGATACGTTTCAAAGATATGGAAACTATGGAGGTAAAGAGAGCTTACCTGAAAACTGACCATGATGGTTATACTTCCAACGTCAAAGTATACAATACACACACGTACACCTATTTTGAATGCAAAACTTGGCAAGCACTATGCAAGGCTTATGCATTTGAGCCTGGTATGGTTATCACCTTTGATATTTGTCCAGAAGATGATATTGAAGGTAATAGAGACATATGGGTCGATGTGCAGACGCCTCCAGTTCTACCATTATGTGATTTCTTCTCAACTATATTTTTGTCTTTGATATTGCTTATTCAAAAATAACTGACAACTAATTTCTATTGACAACTTATGTCCATTCAACCAAACATGTCCGGCGCTTGGTAGACAGGACCTACTACTGTCCCGGAGCTGAACTAAACTGCGAGGAGATAAGTCATTATGTTTCATGGCTTGAGGATCTTCATACTGTCAAGACAAATTTTCTTCCTGCACTTAGAAATGTTAGTACTCAAAACGTGCGACCAATAGTGATGGTATTGAACTACGGTCACATCTATTTAGGAATGATGGTAAGATATTTACTATTTGTCCTCAGTGCATATTTTGCATACATAATTTTTTTGCTAAACTTTCATTGCTAAGTATATTAATTACGTACTATACAATGTTCTTCAACAGGGACTCCCGATGACAGTTGTGCCTAAGGGATCGAGACTAAAGGTCAGATGTCAATTGTTAGCTTATGGTCAAGATATCCTGCATTGCACATGAATGCATTCAGGATTTCTAGAAGAGATGAATGCTTAATAGTGAAAGATTGGAGGAAAATTGTTAATGATCGCAGAGAAGTACTAGGGGGCAGCAATGAGAAGCGCAGCCCACGATTAGGAGACAGGTTCATCGGCATGCTCCAGTATGATCAATCAGGAGAGCTATACATGTTCTATGCTATTTTACCAGAGAGAGAGTAGCTAGCGGGAGTGATTTAGCTAGTTCTTCATGTTGCTCTTAATTAGTACTTGTCCTTTCATGTCCGTGTTCTTCGTTCTGAACTTAAATGATTTACTTTTGTGGTGTTATATATGAACGCTTATAATATCATGACAATCATGTTGAACTCGGTCGATAATATTTTTGCTTCTGGTACAAGTGAATGTTTCTTCTTTAAGCTAGTAGTGCTGGGGGTGATTAGATAGCTAGTTAATTATTATATCATTTAATGAAAGAAACCGCAGATTAGTTTCAGTTGGATGGATCCTACCCAAGTGATCAAGTATATGCCATATCTGTATATATTATAGTTGATCAAGTATAATATGGATATGGCATATACTCTAGCTAGCTGGCTAGCTATAGAGATATCCAATAATGCATCCAGTCGAAACTAATCCGCGGTACTTTCACCTAATAATTTAACAACTCATTATAATGTAAAACAATCACTAAATTAAATTGAAAACACAAAATTAAAGAAAAATTAAAAAAACACCCAAACATTTAGTACCGGTTGGTGTTACCAACCGGTACTAATGCCCTCCACGCAAACGGGCCTGGCTCGTGCCACGTGGTGGCACTTTAGCGTCGGTTCGTGACAAACCGGTACTAAAGGGAGGGGACCTTTAGTCCCCACTCTTTAGTGCTGGTTGGCGAACCGGCACTAAAGCCCGTTACGAACCGGCACTAAAGGCCGGTTCTGCACTAGTGAATCCTAATCTCAAAATACGCCAACCCAACATGTACGTTTGGAGACACCTGTAGAGCTTCTTTATAATCACCAAGTTACGTTGTGACGTTTGGTAGCACACAAAGTGTTCCTCCGGTAAACGGGAGTTGCATAATCTCATAGTCACAGGAACATGTATAAGTCATGAAGAAAGCAATAGCAATATACTAAACGATCAGTGCTAAGCTAACGGAATGGGTCAAGTCAATCACATCATTCTCCTAATGATGTGACCCCGTTAATCAAATGACAACTCTTTTGTCAATCACATCATTCTCCTAATGTTTGTCTATGTATTCACACATGTATTATGTTTCCGGTTAATACAATTCTAGCATGAATAATAAACATTTATCATAAAATAAGGAAATAAATAATAACTTTATTATTGCCTCTAGGGCATATTTCCTTCAGTCTCCCACTTGCACTAGAGTCAATAATCTAGTTCACATCGCCATGTGATTTAACACCAATATTCACATCTGTATGTGATTAATACCCATAGTTCACATCGTCATGTGATCAATACCCAAAGGGTTTACTAGAGTCAATAATCTAGTTCACATCGCTATGTGATTAACACCCAAAGATTACTAAGGTATGATCATGTTTTGCTCGTGAGAGAAGTTTAGTCAACAGGTATGTCACATTCAAAGCCGTATGTATTTTGCAAATATTCTATGTCTACAATGCTCTGCACGGAGCTACTCTAGCTAATTGCTCCCACTTTCAATATGTATCCAGATAGAGACTTAGAGTCATCTGGATCGGTGTAAAAGCTTGCATCGATGTAACTCTTTACGACGAACTCTTTTATCACCTCCATAATCGAAAAACAACTCCTTAGTCCTTACTAAGGATATTCTTGACCGCTGTCCAGTGATCTACTCTTAGATCAAAATTGTAATCCTTTGCCAAACTCAGAGCAAGGTATACAATAGGTCTGGTACACAGCATAGCATATTTTATAGAACCTACGACTGAGGCATAGGGAATGACTTTTTGTCAGGACCCCGACTCAATGCCACATAGATCTAGCATGTAACACTTCATATCACTTTGCGGCCTCACGCACGGTATTCCCACGGGTGTCGCCTTACCTTTACCCGGGACCGTTTGCGCCTTTTGGCACACATATATGACAGTGTCGCTAGCATCCATATGATAAGGAGCCCGGGCTGACATGGCTAGTCGTAAACCCAAAGTGGCACAAACTTACAGGGACAGGCATCCATGACCCAGCATCGAACGTGTCGGTCATCAGCGAGTGAATCCAGGCTGTAGCACTGGGCTAGCAGGACTCCGGTGAACCGTTCTGTAGCGGGCTAACAGGACTCCGGTATTCATCGCGTGACATTTCCCCGAAGGGACAGACACAGGAACGAAGAAGGACACATGCCGGCCAGCCTAAGTGTTCCGGAGCAGTAGCAAGCTACCATGGCTCGGTGGAAACATTAGGAGACATTTCCCGGTAAGAGAGGCTACTAAAGATAAACAACTAGATAGTCAGATCCCACACATACCAAGCATTTCAATAACATACACACAATATGCTCGATATGTGCAATACAACATGGCATCACAAAATGACTCTACGACTCAAGTAGTTTATTCAATAGGCTCCGAGGAGCGAGACATTACAAACATGGGTCTCATGACCCAACAATCAGAGCATACAAGTCAAAGCACAAGCGGAAGCTATCATGTCTGAGTACAGACAACTATAAATGAAAAAGGCTGAGAAGCCTGACTATCTATCAACTTCTGCAGAGGGCACAAGATCGTAGCTGAGGTAACAAGCTAAACGTCGAAGACCACGCGGAATTACTAGTGAGACTGAAGTCTCTCTGCAAAAACACAAAATAGGCAAACGTGAGTACAAATGTACCCAGCAAGACTTACATCAGATCTACCTACAAATGCATCATTATCAACAAAGGAGGGTGGTGGAGTTTTACAGCAGCAAGCCAGCTTTGACTCGGTGGCTAACCTGAACTACGACTGCAATGCAACTCTTTTGAGGTGGCACACACGAGTCCACATATTCACCATATCAATACACCACTATGGATCCGCTCCCGTCTCCCTACGAGAACGCCATCCATAGCACTCACGCTTATCTTGCGTATTTTAGAGTATCCACTTTCACTTGTCTATGAACTGTACAAGGGGTCCAAGTTTCCATATCCGAGGAATCCGGCTATTCGAATAGATGATGTTAACCCTGCAGGGGTGTACTTCTTCACACACGCTCCCGCCACTTACCGCCCTGTACACGTCATGTACCTCGGCAACCTTCAAGCGGAAGCCGGGCGAGGGAGTCGGCCACGACCTGACTAACCGAACAAGTCTCTAGTCCAGGTTTATCGCCTATTCGGGTTCCATCCGCAAGGAGATCCAGCCGGGGTGTCGCTTACGGCCCCAAACGACGTGTGCAGGGTTCCCAAGCCCACCAACCGGGTGCCACTTGGTACACCGTGCCACTGTGCCTAGTCTGTCCCAAGCCCACCTGTACCGGGTGCCACTTGGTAGACTACTAACACTACCTACAAACACCAGAAACTAGTTGCAACTCCTGGACAGAGATCAAGTTGATTAATAAGTCGAGAGAGCTTGGAGCGCCCGGAGCCCAATGTGTGGTAGTAACTGATCATGGATCACAAACACAGAACTCAGTTCCTGAGGACGGCTGCAATGAGACAACCCACCATGTACTCCTACATGGCCTCTCACCGCTACCTTTACCAAATCGTGTTCACACACTTAGCTCACACACAGTAGGACATGATCACACGCCTCTGATTCATCCCCGATGAATCAGACCTGACTCAACTCTAAGCAGTAGCAGGCATGACAAACAAGCATGAATGAGTAGGCACATCAGGGCTCAAACAACTCCTACTCATGCTAGTGGGTTTCATCTATTTACTGTGGCAATGACAGGTCATGCAAAGGATAAAGGGTTCAGCTACCGCAGCAAGTATCAAATAAGTCGTTGTTGTCCTAATGCAGTAAAAGAGAGCAGGAGCGAGAGGGTAGGATTGTATCGGAATGAACAAGGGGGTTTTGCTTGCCTGGCACTTCTGAAGATAACATTGAGTCTTCATCAGTGTCAACGATCACATCATCGGTATCACGTCTATCGAGAGGGGACAAATACCGGCAACACAGAAGGGAGCACAATCAATGCAATGCACAATATGATGCATGATCATGACATGGCAAAATGAATGTGTTTTGGGCTAATGCAACTAGCAACAGATTAAATGAAGTTGGTTTGAATACAAGATTCAAATTCAAACTCCATATGTGATTATTCAAATGCCATTTAATTGATTTGTGCTAAACGGCAGCTATAAGTTGTTCTAACATGCATGAAAATGGTACAGATGGATTCCTTGAATTTTTCTGATAATTTTTCATATATAATTTATTTAATTTGGAGTTACGGTTAATTTTCTATGATTAATTGAAGTTTTAGCTATTTCTGGAATTTCCTGATTATTATAAAATAAATTAAATTCCAGAAAAGGAATATGGCGTCAGCATGACCTCACCCTGACGTCATCAGGTCAAGAGGGCGGTCCAGGTCAAACCTGATGTGTGGGGTCCACACGTCAGTGACACGGGTTAAACAGGGGGGGTTTAGTTTAGTTTAATTAAAGATTAGGGCACTAGGGCCCACATGTCAGTGTCAGCAGGGAGGTAATTAGTTTAACTAATCCGATTAGTGCTAATACTAATTTAGTTAGTGGCCAGAGGCCCATACGTCAGTGACCCAGGGTCAAACTGGGCCCAGCAAGTCAACTGTCAACGGGGTCAACCCCACCGGCGACTTGACGCCGGCGAGGCCAACCGCGGCGGCGAGCCTCGGGTTTGCATCTCCGGCGACCAAACGGCCGGCGGAGGGCATCTACATGACGCTGGTGGACTCGCGCGTCGAGTGGTGCAGGCGTTGGGTGCGGGGGTGGCCGGAGCTGTCGCCGGCGTCGACCTTGGCGGTCGCCGGAGCTCGGGGAGGTCGGGGTTGGCGCTAGGGGGCACGGCAGGTCGCACGGGTGGGCGCGCTCGGCTCCTGGAAGGGTGCTGAGCACGTTGCCGTGCTCGGGAGTTAGCTACGGTGGCTCTAGCACCGTCTGCGTCATCGCCGGCGGCGAGGAACGGTCGGCTCCGACAGCCAGGGTGGTTAGAGGGCGCGGACGGGCACGGAGAGAGAGGGGAAATGGACAGGGGCTCACGGTGAGTTCGAAGAGAAGGTCGGCGTGCTCGGGGAGGCGGTGGAGACGGCGAATCAACGGCGGCGGTGGTCGGAGCCCGAGGTGGAAGACGACGGTGATGGCGATGTTCCGGGCCCTCCCGGCTTGCGTGGCTCATCGAAGATGAAGAAGACAACGTGGCGGAGCTTCTGGGCGCGTCGGGTTTGCGTGGGGTGGCCGGTGTCCGCGAGGGAGCTCGTCGGTGGTGGCGGCTCCGTTCGGTCGCGGGAGGGAGAGAGAGCAGAGGGGGAATAGGGACGGAGGGAGAGCGAGAGGGGTTCCAGGGAGAGTGAGAGAGAGGCCAGGGGTGTCGTGGCGTCTCCAGGCGCATCACGGAGGGAGGCAACCAGGTAGGAGGTGGCGCACGGCGGCGCGCGCGGCCGACAGGCAGCTGCCTGCCTGCTCTGGCGGGAGGAAGCAGGTGGCTGGCACGGGCCAGCACAGTGCTGGGCCGGCCAGCGGGCTGCCAGGTGGGCTGCGTCAGGTAAGTTTTCTCTGCTCTGTTTTATTTTTTTCTTCTGTTTTGTTTTATTTAATATCTTTTGCCATTGTTTTTGAATTTTAAACAAATTCAAACAATGCCAAAAACTCCTCTGAATAATTTTATATTGCTAGATGGACTTTTCCAAAAGCTTATAAAATATTTCAGGGGTATTTGAAATTATATCCTAATTATATGAATATAATTCAAATTCAAATAGCTAATGATTTAAATTCAAAGTCCCAAAAATAAATCCTTAAAAATGTTCAATATTTTGGTTGGGACCAGAACCCTTGCCAAAAATTATCAAACATTTAAGAAGAGCATTTTGGAACAATGAATGAGATTTTTAGGGTTTTTGCCCTACTTTTATTTAAGTTTTGAGGCTTCCAATTTTCCTCAGTTCAAGTTTCAAAAATTTAAACATGATGCACACATGAAGCTAGCCTAGAGCACTACCAGCAGCTAGGGATGTGACAACTCACCCCCACTAAACAAGAATCTCGTCTCGAGATTCAAGCGTAGGGTAAGGTGAAGGGTAACGCAGACTAGTATAATCTTCACGATCCAGGATGCACTTCAGTTGAACGTTGATTCATTCACCATCATTGTCTTGAAGTCTTGCCTTGAAAAATCCTGTCAACATGACATCGAGAGGAAAGGAAAAACCCTAAAAGAATCGTTCCTCTCGAGGGTCGAACAACTCAGGATTAACTCTCGGAATGAGACATAGCAACATCTCTTGAGCTGAGAGACGAAGCACACACCCATAGGAATGGAGTGAAGCAGATGACAAGGTTTCACTAGGTAGACAACAATGCCACACCTAAGAGGGTGGTGAACGGTTGTCAACGTAGCGAGGAGTTGAGTTGCCATGATACCACAACGAGACACCTTCGGAACCGCGACTCGTAGACATCTCCCCTTAAGTGGCAAAAAGAATTACCTTTGATTCAGAGATCATTGAAACTCTTTATACCAGCTTAAGGCAAATCATAATCGATCATTTAGAGGGGTTCGGTAGAATGGCATACTCAAACTTGGATGATGTGGATTTCCTTGTTGAAGACAACGTAATGGATGAATTTGCTTATCACCGGAGATGGAAGAGACCCATGGTAGAATGGCACATTGGCGGTGCAAGCTGGGAACAAAATGCAAATGCTGGGAATGATTCTAGTAACTGGGGAAGAACCCAACAATAGAGAGTGAATTCACTGTTTGAAAAGATCATAGCATTGCCGAGGAAACTGAGAGCAAACCCAGTTAGTGCCGATGATAACACCTAGCGCTTGTGCGTGCTCTCAAGAACTTGAGCATTTCCATATTCATCAAGGTTTTACCAACATCCGTGTCAAGGATCCTGGCAACACAACATACCACCATGATGAACAACGATGGACGATGCAGATGCATAGGAAGATAACACTTTCTCAGATTTCACCCTTGGCGGGTCCAAGGAAATAAAATCTGGATGATCGACCGAGAGACATTTAGCACTCCGCTTCTAATGTTCTCCTTGATGTGCTAGTGTAATCCATAGATAATTATGGTTTGATATCTAGAACATCAAGTAAAAGGTCGGACTTCGGGAGCACAAGAATCCATAAGGAATAACTACGGAGGTAAATCCTACGAAATCCTTATGGGGAGGTGGCTAACTTCCTCAAACAAGATACTATAATAATAGGTCTACCGGATGGGTGTGTTGGCCACGACATCCACCTTGCCGGTTATTGAGAGACCAATATTATAATTCTTGGGAAATGTTCCAACCCATCATATCTGCCTGAGATTCAGATCTGGTTGGTGTCAGGATATTCCAGACTTATCGAGTCTAGGAAGAAAAATGAAAGTTTACAACACAAATCGACGAGATGACGTTGCGAGATTCTCGAGGGACGAACTGCGATAGCAAGCTCCAAAACATGAGCTGGTTCTGCTACAAACATGTGAACACGCTGTCCTAGACAAACATTATCACATGGTAGTCTTACAATAAAACACTACCGAATTCAGGTGGGGAACCATAATCAAGGATATTGAAGTCTTGTGCATGACCTAGGATTAGCACATCAACTCCTTTTCCGTGAACAAATCAATCAGTGGCTTGGTGTGCTAGGATATACAAATGGAATGGAGGTTGCAAGTCTCCGAACCACAGAATACTTCGCACGTATGCATGACTGATTTGGGATGATTCCAAAGGAAACAACATTGACTCTCTCGAGTCCACGGCGGCAACTTGCATCCAATGCACATGAACTAGAGGAAGTCTCTCCTTACATCCGAACATATGCTTCATGAGCTAGCATGAACAAATGCTTTCAAAAGTTTCCAACACTAGCTTAATGTTCAACAACATCATGGAGGAGATAAGGATGTTGTCAATGGACTCAACAACAACTCATCGGAATTTCCATATCACTGGACTTCCACCATCGCGTGAACACGGTGATAGCATTGGTCATACCCAAAAGATATAATGGTGTATGCTCGAGGGATCAACCACGAGGAAGACAACATTACGAACATCGTTGGTTCTGACTTGATTTGAAGATAGCCCACACTCAAATCAAAGGATTGATAAGACAATAGGTCCAGCAACTGATCACAGGGACCAATCGATGAAGATATCATCTTTCTTCAATACACACTACACAAGAATATCCCTTTGGAACGAACTAAGTCAGGCAAGCTTTTATCTTCCAACCCTCCAAGTTGTCGTTTAGCTTAACCAACTAGCTCAGGGATATCTAACACCGATTCTTGGAGAGAAGGTGGTTCACAAGAAACCAACTTGATCACGAGCTCAACATAGCGGTCAGGTGACAACCTGGTAATACTTCCGAGAAGATCTTCGGAAATCACGAACCACCGATATGTTACTAAGCTCGAGAACAATCTTGCTTTTCAGGGCAAGATGATATGATCAAATGAGCGAGGACTTGACAAAATCCTAACTCATCAACCAAAAAGTGCACCAGGAAATAAGGATAGATAGCACAAGCTATCTTAGAATGGTGATTCAATAACCAACATGCTAAGAATGAGAATATTGTCCATTTAACTACCAAGCAACAAGGTTGCTATGAGTATTGATTTCACACATCACGATTCACTTGTCGGCGTTCCGGTTATAATAACACGAAGGCCGAGGGATGACTAATGATGGTGAGAAGTATCACTACGTCAAAGTTCATGAGAGTTGGTGCAGTTCTCATGACAATTCTGACATAAAGGGGGTAATACTCCAAGATAGAACAGAACCAAAAGCTGGATTGGCATTTGATCTGCGGAATACAACTACTTTGACCCAATCCTAGATATGGATGAGGTACTAGAGTTTGTTTCTCCAAGTCATTCAGGACAGAATGGCTTGACGGACCACAAGAGTAATAGGCATCGATAAACGAACGCACGCATACTCTTGACTATCAATTGATAAACGAGGGTCAGAATGCAACTAAAGAGAACAACTCAAAGGAACATATAATTTTCTGAGTTGTGGATGCATAGATTAGTATATCGAACCAAGGTCAACATATTTCTTCCGGATAACCCATGCAGAAAGGTAGAACTGGCAGAGTCACGATTTATGAATGGAGAACTCCTCAAGAGTACTCTAGTTGTGATCTTTTGATCCAATAAACATCTGCCATAAGCGGTTCATAGTATTTGGAAGAAGGAAACACCACGGACTTCGAGGACTATCGCAAAGTTACTAATATCCTGAGGGAACTAGCAAACACTATCAACATGAAGTAGGTAGAGTGAATCTCGGGTTCAAAACCCAGAAATAGAATGCCTACTAACTAATAACATCACGGAATGCTTTCAAAAATAATGGCCAGAATCATCACACTGGGGATGCAAATCATGGCTAAATTACTAGATGATCCCCTAAGAAACCTAGGGTCATAATAGTAACTCCAACATAATGTCAAGGCAATAGGATACCTCAACTCAACAATTAGTGTGATTGAGATGGCATAAAGGAACATCGAAACCAGAGGGAAAGGATTTTGCAAATGCATCAGACTATTTAGAAACCTGGAATGACTCGGACAGCATAACGGCTGTAAATGCTCAGAAAAGATTTGAGACATTCACAAAAATGGTGGCATAACAACTCAGAAGCACAATATCAAGGTTTCGAGATCAACAGTTAACATACAGAAGTAGTAGGAACTGAACTCAAGCTTAAATCGAACCATCTTATAAGTCTACGGATTAGAAACACGTGATCCCGATAGAAAGAAGAGATAGCCTAGCTCTTAATCCCCGTAGCAAAGATAAGATGACTCAGATCAGAAGGCAATGAGGTATAAGGAGTAAAAAGAGCCTTACGTTCCATCCCACAATCAATTCCCTTACATATAACTAAAGCATTTCTAGACTCAACTTCGACCAGTTTGGCTTGGTAATCCTACAGTCAGTCAAGCACTGATACCAACGCTGTCAGGACCCCGACTCAATGCCACATAGATCTAGCATGTAACACTTCATATCACTTTGCGGCCTCACGCACGGTATTCCCACGGGTGTCGCCTTACCTTTACCCGGGACCGTTTGCGCCTTTTGGCACACGTATATGACAGTGTCGCTAGCATCCATATGATAAGGAGCCCGGGCTGACATGGCTAGTCGTAAACCCAAAGTGGCACAAACTTACAGGGACAGGCATCCATGACCCAGCATCGAAAATGTCGGTCATCAGCGAGTGAATCCAGGCTGTAGCACTGGGCTAGCAGGACTCCGGTGAACCGGGCTGTAGCGGGCTAACAGGACTCCGGTATTCATCGCGTGACATTTCCCCGAAGGGACAGACACAGGAACGAAGAAGGACACATGCCGGCCAGCCTAAGTGTTCCGGAGCAGTAGCAAGCTACCATGGCTCGGTGGAAACACTAGGAGACATTTCCCGGTAACAAAGGCTACTAAAGATAAACAACTAGATAGTCAGATCCCACACATACCAAGCATTTCAATAACATACACACAATATGCTCGATATGTGCAATACAACATGGCATCACAAAATGACTCTACGACTCAAGTAGTTTATTCAATAGGCTCCGAGGAGCGAGACATTACAAACATGGGTCTCATGACCCAACAATCAGAGCATACAAGTCAAAGCACAAGCAGAAGCTATCATGTCTGAGTACATACAACTATAAATGAAAAAGGCTGAGAAGCCTGACTATCTATCAACTTCTGCCGAGGGCACAAGATCATAGCTGAGGTAACAAGCTAAACGTCGAAGACCACGCGGAATTACTAGTGAGACTGAAGTCTCTCTGCAAAAACACAAAATAGGCAAACGTGAGTACAAATGTACCCAGCAAGACTTACATCAGATCTATCTACAAATGCATCATTATCAACAAAGGGGGGTGGTGGAGTTTGACAGCAGCAAGCCAGCTTTGACTCGGTGGCTAACCTGAACTACGACTGCAATGCAACTCTTTTGAGGTGGCGCACACGAGTCCACATATTCACCATATCAATACACCACTATGGATCCGCTCCCGTCTCCCTACGAGAACGCCATCCATAGCACTCACGCTTATCTTGCGTATTTTAGAGTATCCACTTTCACTTGTCTATGAACTGTACAAGGGGTCCAAGTTTCCATATCCGAGGAATCCGGCTATTCGAATAGATGATGTTAACCCTGCAGGGGTGTACTTCTTCACACACGCTCCCGCCACTTACCGCCCTGTACACGTCATGTACCTCGGCAACCTTCAAGCGGAAGCCGGACGAGGGAGTCGGCCACGACCTGACTAACCGAACAAGTCTCTAGTCCAGGTTTATCGCCTATTCGGGTTCCATCCGCAAGGAGATCCGGCCGGGGTGTCGCTTACGGCCCCAAACGATGTGTGCAGCGTTCCCAAGCCCACCAACCGGGTGCCACTTGGTACACCGTGCCACTGTGCCTAGTCTGTCCCAAGCCCACCTGTACCGGGTGCCACTTGGTAGACTACTAACACTACCTACAAACACCAGAAACTAGTTGCAACTCCTGGACAGAGATCAAGTTGATTAATAAGTCGAGAGAGCTTGGAGCGCCCGGAGCCCAATGTGTGGTAGTAACTGATCATGGATCACAAACACAGAACTCAGTTCCTGAGGACGGCTGCAATGAGACAACCCACCATGTACTCCTACATGGCCTCTCACCGCTACCTTTACCAAATCGTGTTCACACACTTAGCTCACACACAGTAGGACATGTTCACACGCCTCTGATTCATCCCCGATGAATCAGACCTGACTCAACTCTAAGCAGTAGCAGGCATGACAAACAAGCATGAATGAGTAGGCACATGAGGGCTCAAACAACTCCTACTCATGCTAGTGGGTTTCATCTATTTACTGTGGCAATGACAGGTCATGCAAAGGATAAAGGGTTCAGCTACCGCAGCAAGTATCAAATAAGTCGTTGTTGTCCTAATGCAGTAAAAGAGAGCAGGAGCGAGAGGGTAGGATTGTATCGGAATGAACAAGGGGGTTTTGCTTGCCTGGCACTTCTGAAGATAACATTGAGTCTTCATCAGTGTCAACGATCACATCATCGGTATCACGTCTATTGAGAGGGGACAAATACCGGCAACACAGAAGGGAGCACAATCAATGCAATGCACAATATGATGCATGATCATGACATGGCAAAATGAATGTGTTTTGGGCTAATGCAACTAGCAACAGATTAAATGAAGTTGGTTTGAATACAAGATTCAAATTCAAACTCCATATGTGATTATTCAAATGCCATTTAATTGATTTGTGCTAAACAGCAGCTATAAGTTGTTCTAACATGCATGAAAATGGTACAGATGGATTCCTTGAATTTTTCTGATAATTTTTCATATATAATTTATTTAATTTGGAGTTACGGTTAATTTTCTATGATTAATTGAAGTTTTAGCTATTTCTGGAATTTCTTGATTATTATAAAATAAATTAAATTCCTGAAAAGGAATATGGCGTCAGCATGACCTCACCCTGACGTCATCAGGTCAACAGGGCGGTCCAGGTCAAACCTGACGTGTGGGGTCCACACGTCAGTGACACGGGTTAAACAGGGGGGGTTTAGTTTAGTTTAATTAAAGATTAGGGCACTAGGGCCCACATGTCAGTGTCAGCAGGGGGGTAATTAGTTTAACTAATCCGATTAGTGCTAATCCTAATTCAGTTAGTGGCCAGAGGCCCACACGTCAGTGACCCAGGGTCAAACTGGGCCCAGCAAGTCAACTATCAACGGGGTCAACCCCACCGGCGACTTGACGCCGACGAGGCCAACCGCGGCGGCGAGCCTCGGGTTTGCATCTCCGGCGACCAAACGGCCGGCGGAGGGCATCTACGTGACGCTGGTGGACTCGCGCGTCGAGTGGTGCAGGCGTTGGGTGCGGGGGTGGCCGGAGCTGTCGCCGGCGTCGACCTTGGCGGTCGCCGGAGCTCGGGGAGGTCGGGGTTGGCGCTAGGGGGCACGGCAGGTCGCACGGGTGGGCGCGCTCGGCTCCTGGAAGGGTGCTGAGCACGTTGCCGTGCTCGGGAGTTAGCTACGGTGGCTCTAGCACCATCTGCGTCATCGCCGGCGGCGAGGAACGGTCGGCTCCGACAGCCAGGGTGGTTAGAGGGCACGGACGGGCACGGAGAGAGAGGGGAAATGGACAGGGGCTCACGGTGAGTTCGAAGAGAAGGTCGGCGTGCTCGGGGAGGCGGTGGAGACGGCGAATCAACGGCGGCGGTGGTCGGAGCCCGAGGTGGAAGACGACGGCGATGGCGATGTTCCGGGCCCTCCCGGCTTGCGTGGCTCATCGAAGATGAAGAAGACAACATGGCGGAGCTTCTGGGCGCGTCGGGTTTGCGTGGGGTGGCCGGTGTCCGCGAGGGAGCTCGTCGGTGGCGGCGGCCAGGGAGAGCGAGAGGGGTTCCAGGGAGAGTGAGAGAGAGGCCAGGGGTGTCGTGGCGTCTCCAGGCGCATCGCGGAGGGAGGCAACCAGGCAGGAGGTGGCGCAAGGCGGCGCGCGCGGCCGACAGGCAGCTGCCTGCCTGCTCTGGCGGGAGGAAGCAGGTGGCTGGCACGGGCCAGCACAGTGCTGGGCCGGCCAGCGGGCTACCAGGTGGGCTGCGTCAGGTAAGTTTTCTCTGCTCTATTTTATTTTTTTCTTCTATTTTGTTTTATTTAATATCTTTTGCCATTGTTTTTGAATTTTAAACAAATTCAAACAATGCCAAAAACTCCTCTGAATAATTTTATATTGCTAGATGGACTTTTCCAAAAGCTTATAAAATATTTCAGGGGTATTTGAAATTATATCCTAATTATATGAATATAATTCAAATTCAAATAGCTAATGATTTAAATTCAAAGTCCCAAAAATAAATCCTTAAAAATGTTCAATATTTTGGTTGGGACCAGAACCCTTGCCAAAAATTATCAAACATTTAAGAAGAGCATTTTGGAACAATGAATGAGATTTTTAGGGTTTTTGCCCTACTTTTATTTAAGTTTTGAGGCTTCCAATTTTCCTCAGTTCAAGTTTCAAAAATTTAAACATGATGCACACATGAAGCTAGCCTAGAGCACTACCAGCAGCTAGGGATGTGACACTTTTCATTCTCTTTCTATTTTCTGCTATGGTCAGATTTTGAGTCTTACTCAACTTCACACCTTTGCATCACAGGCAAGAACTCTTTCTTTGACTGTTTCATTTTGAACTAATTCAAAATCTTGTCAAGGTATGTACTCATTGAAACTCTTATCAAGCGTCTTGATCTATCTCACTAGATCTTGATGCTCAATATGTAAGTAGCTTTACTGAGGTCTTTCTTTTAAAGAACTCCTTTCAAACACTTCTTTTATTCTTTTCAGAAAAATTCTACATCATTTCTGATCAACAATATGTCACTCACATATACTTATCAGAAAGGCAGTAGTGCTCCCGCTCACTTTACTGTAAATATAGGCTTCACTGCAAGTCCGTATAAAACTATATGCTTTGATCAACTTATCAAAGCGTATATTCCAACTCCGAGATGCTTGCACCAGTCCATAGATGGATCGCTGGAGCTTGCACAATTTGTTAGCACCTTTGGGATTGACAAAACCTTCTGGTTGCATCATATACAATTCTTCTTCCAGAAATCCATTCAGGAATGCAGTTTTGACATCCATCTGACATTATTCAATATCATAAAATGCGGCAATTGCTAACATGATTCGGACAGACTTAAGCATCGCTACGAGTGAGAAGGTCTCATCGTAGTCAACCCCTTGAACTTGTCGAAAACCTTTCGCGACAAGTCGATCTTTGTAGACAGTAACATTACCGTGAGCGTCAGTCTTCTTCTTTAAGATCCATTTATTTTCAATTGCTTACCGATCATCGGGCAAGTCAACCAAAGTCCACACTTTGTTCTCATACATGGATCCCATCTCAGATTTCATGGCCTCAAGCCATTTTGCAGAATCTGGGCTCACCATCGCTTCTTCATAGTTCGTAGGTTCATCATGGTGTAGTAACATGACTTCCAGAACAGGATTACCGTACCACTCTGGTGCAGATCTTACTCTGGTTGATCTACGAGGTTCAGTAACAACTTGATCTGAAGTTTCATGATCATCATCATTATCTTCCTCACTAATTGGTGTAGGTGTCACAGGAACCTGTTTCTGCGATATACTACTTTCCAATAAGGGAGCAGGTATAGTTACCTCACCAAGTTCTACTTTCCTCCCACTCACTTCTTTCGAGAGAAACTCCTTCTCTAGAAAGTTTCCGAATTTAGCGAAAAACGTCTTGCCTTCGGATTTGTGATAGAAGGTGTACCCAACAGTCTCCTTTGGGTATCCTATGAAGACACATTTCTCCGATTTGATTTTGAGCTTATCAGGTTGAAGCTTTTTCACATAAGCATCGCAGCCCCAAACTTTCAGAAACGACAACTTTGGTTTCTTGCCAAACCACAGTTCATAAGGCGTCGTCTCAACGGATTTTGATGGTGTCCTATTTAAAGTGAATGTAGCTGTCTCTAATGCATAACCCCAAAACGATAGTGGTAAATCGGTAAGAGAAATCATAGATTGCACTATATCCAATAAAGTACGGTTATGACGTTCGGACACACCATAACGCTGTGGTGTTCCATGTGGCGTGAGCTGTGAAACTATTCCACATTGTTTTATATGAAGGCCAAACTCGTAACTCAAATATTCTTCTCCACGATCAGATCATAGAAACTTTATTTTCTTGTTACGATGATTCTCCACTTCACTCTGAAATTCTTTGAACTTTTCAAATGTTTCAGACTTGTGTTTCATTACGTAGATATACTAATATCTGCTCAAATCATCTTGTCAAGGTCAGAAAAATAACGATACCTGCCACGAGCATCAACACTCATTGGACCACATACATCGGTATGTATTATTTCCAATAAGTCACTAGCTCGTTCCATTGTTCCGGAGAACGGAGTTTTAGTCATCCTGCCCAAAAGGCACGGTTCGCAAGAATCAAATGATTCATAATCAAGTGATTACAAAAGTCCATTTTTATGGAGTTTCTTCATGCGCTTTACACCGATATGACCTGAACGGCAGTGCCACAAATATGTTGCACTATCATTATCAACTACGATCGAGATCCAACAAACTATTTTCATTGGGTGTATGACCATTGAAGGTTTTATTCATGTAAACAGAACAAAAATTATTCTCTGACTTTAAATGAATAACCGTATTGCAATAAACATGATCAAATCATATTCATGCTCAACGCAAATGCCAAATAACACTTATTTAGGTTTAACACTAATCCTGAAAGTATAGTGAGTGTGCGATGATGATAATATCAATCTTCGAACCACTTCCAACACACATCATCACTTCACCCTCAACTAGTCTATGTTTATTCTGTAATTCCTGTTTCGAGTTACTAATTTTTAGCAACCGAACAAGTATCAAATACTCAGGGGCTACTATAAACACTAGTAAGGTACACATTAATAACCTGTATATCAAATATACCCTTGTTCACTTTGCCATCCTTCTTATCCACCAAATATTCAGGGCATTTCCGCTTCTAGTGACCATTTCCATTGCAGTATAATCACTCAGTTTCAGGCTTTTTTCCAGGTTTGGGCTTCTTCACCGGAGTGAAAACTTGCTTGCCATTCTACTTGAAGTTTCCCTTTCTTTCCCTTTTCCCTTTTCTTGAAACTAGTGATCTTGTTAATCATCAACACTTGATGCTCTTTTCTTGATTTCTACCTTCGTTGATTTCAGCATCACGAAGAGCTCGGGAATCATTTTCGTCATCCCTTGCATTATAGTTCATCACGAAGTTCCAGTAACTTGGTGATGGTGACTACAGAACTCTGCCAATCACTATCTTATCTGGAAGATTGACTCCCACTTTATTCAAGCGATTGTTACTACTCAGACAATCTAAGCACTTGCTCAGTAGTTGAGCAATTATCCTCCATCTTTTAGCTATAGAACTTGTTGGAGACTTCATATCTCTCAACTCGGGTATTTGCTTGAAATATTAACTTCAACTCCTGGAACATCTCATATGGTCCATGACGTTCAAAATGTCTTTGAAGTCCCGATTCTAAGCCGTTAAGCATGGTGCACTAAACTATCAAGTAGTCATCATATTGAGCTACCCAAACATTCATAACGTTTGCATCTGCTCCTGCAATAGGTGCATTAAGGACATGATTCTTCTATGCAGCAATGAGGATAAACCTCAGATCATGGATCCAATCCGCATCATTGCTACTAACATCTTTCAACACAATTTTCTCTAGGAACATATCAAAATAAACATATGAAAGCAACAATGCAAGCTATTGATTTACAACATAATTTGCAAAATACTACCAGGACTAAGTTCGAGATAAATTTAAGTTCAACTAATCATATTACTAAAGAACTCCCACTTAGATAGACATCCCTCTAATCCTCTAAGTCATTCCGTGATCCATATCAACTACACCATGTCCGATCATCACGTGAGATGGAGTAGTTTCAACGGTGAACATCAATATGTTGATCATATCTACTATATGATTCATGCTCGACCTTTCAGTCTCTGTGTTCCGAGACCATATCTGTTATATGCTAGGCTAGTCATGTTTAACCTGAGTATTCCGCGTGTGCAACTGTTTTGTACCCGTTGTATTTGAACATAGAGCCTATCACACCCGATCATCACGTGGTGTCTCACCACAAAGAACTTTCGCAACGGTGCATACTCAGGGAGAACACTTCTTGATAATTAGTGAGAGATCATCTTAAAAAACTACCGTCGAACTAAGCAAAATAAGATGTATAAAAGATAAACATCATACGCAATCAAAATATGTGTCATGATATGGCCATGATCATCTTGCGCCTTTGATCTCCATCTCCAAAGTACTGTCATGATCTCTATCGTCACCGGCACGATACCATGATCTCATCATCTTGATCTATATCAATGTGTCGTCACATGGTCGTCTCGCCAACTATTGCTCTTGCAACTATTGCTCTTGCAACTATTGCTATCGCGTAGCGATAAAGTAAAGCAATTATTTGGTACTTGCATCTTATGCAACAAAGAGACAACCATAGGGCTTCTGCCAGTCGCCGATAACTTCAACAAAATATGATCATCTCATACAACAACTTATATCTCATCACGTCTTGACCATATCACATCACAACATGCCTTGCAAAAACAAGTTAGACGTCCTCTACTTTGTTGTTGCAAGTTTTACATGGCTGCTACGGGCTGAGCAAGAACCGTTCTTACCTACGCATTAAAACCACAACGATAGTTCATCAAGTTAGTGTTGTTTTAACCTTCTCAAGGACGGGGCGTGGCCACACTCGGTTCAACTAAAGTTGGAGAAACTGACACCCGCCAGCCACCTGTGTGCAAAGCACGTCGGTAGAACCAGTCTCGCGTAAGCGTACGCGCAATGTCGGTCCGGGCCGCTTCATCCAACAATACCGCCGAACTAAAGTATGACATGCTGGTAAGAAGTATGACTTCTATCGCCCACAACTCACTTGTGTTCTACTAGTGCATATAACATCAACGCATAAAACCTAGGCTCGGATGCCACTGTTGGGGAAAGTAGTAATTTCAAAAAACTTCCTACGCACACGCAAGATCATGGTGATGCATAGCAACGAGAGGGGAGAGTGTTGTCCACGTACCCTCGTAGACCAATAGCGGAAGCGTTATAACGACGCGGTTGATGTAGTCGTACGTCTTCACGGCCCGACCGATCAAGCACCAAAACTACGGCACCTCCAAGTTCTAGCACACGTTCAGCTCGATGACGATCCCCGGACTCTGATCCAGCAAAGTGTCGGGGAAGAGTTATGTCAGCACGACGGCGTGGTGACGATCTTGATGTTCTATCGTCGCAGGGCTTTGCCTATGCACCGCTACAGTATTATCGAGGTGGACTATGGTGGAGGGGGGCACCGCACACGGCTAAGAGATCCAAGGGATCAATTGTTGTGTCTATGGGGTGCCCCCCTCCTCCGTATATAAAGGAGTGGAGGAGGGGGCCGGCCAAGGGGGGTGGCGCGCCCAAAGGGGGGGAGTCCAACTCCTTCCGGGAGTAGGACTCCCCCTTTTCCTATTAGGAGTAGGAGAGGGAAGGAAGAGGAAGGAGGGAGGAAGGAAAGGGGGGCCGGCCCCCCTCCCAATTCGGATTGGGCTTGGGGGGCGCGCCCCTCCCTTGCTCCTTTCCCCTCCTTTCCACTAAGGCCCAATAAGGCACATATACCTCCCGGGGGGTTCCGATAACCTCCCGGTGATCCAGTATTGTCCCAATCTCACCCGGAACCTTTCCGGTGTCCAAATATAGTCGTCCAATATATGGATCTTTATGTCTCGACCATTTTGAGACTCCTCGTCAAGTCCGTGATCATATCCGGGACACCGAACAACCTTCGGTACATCAAAATATATAAACTCATAATGAAATTGTCATCATAACGTTAAGCGTGCGGACCCTACGGGTTCGAGAACAATGTAGACATGACCGAGACACGTCTCCTGTCAATAACCAATAGAGGAACCTGGATGCTCATATTGGCTCCCACATATTCTACGAAGATCTTTATCGGTCAAACCACATAACAACATACGTTGTTCCCTTTGTCATCGGTATGTTACTTGCCCGAGATTCGATCGTCGGTATCTCAATACCTAATTCAATCTCGTTACCGGCAAGTCTCTTTACTATACATCATCTCACAACTAACTCATTAGTTGCAATGCTTGCAAGGCTTAAGTGATGTGCATTACCGAGAGGGCCCAGAGATACCTCTCCGACAATCGGAGTGACAAATCCTAATTTCGAAATACGCCAACCCAACATGTACCTTTGGAGACACCTGTAGAGCTCCTTTATAATCACCCAGTTACGTTGTGACGTTTGGTAGCACATAAAGTGTTCCTCCGGTAAATGGGAGTTGCATAATCTCATAGTCATAGGAACATGTATAAGTCATGAAGAAAGCAATAGCAATATACTAAACGATCAAGTGCTAAGCTAACGAAATGGGTCAAGTCAATCACATCATTCTCCTAATGATGTGATCCCGTTAATCAAATGACAACTCTTTTGTCCATGGCTAGGAAACATAACCATCTTTGATAAACAAGCTAGTCAAGTAGAGGCATACTAGTGACACTATGTTTGTCTATGTATTCACACATGTATTATGTTTCCGGTTAATACAATTCTAGCATGAATAATAAACATTTATCATGAAATAAGGAAATAAATAATAACTTTATTATTGCCTCTAGGGCATATTTCTCAGGAGGCAGTAGCCTGAACCTGCTTTATCAGGATACAATGCACAGAATGGGCATAGATCCTTTGAGGATCCAACCCACTAAAACCACCTTTAAAGGTGCAATACCAGGTATAGAGGCATGTAGTATAGGCTCAACCACACTGGAGGTGGTCTTCGAATCCCCAGATAACTTCAGAAGCGAAAAGTTAATCTTCGACATCCTCCCTTTTCACAGTGACTATCACGCCCTGCTTGGACGAGCCGCACTTGTCCGATTTAATGTGACGCCACACTACGCTTCCCTTAAGCTCAAGATGCCTGGCCCACATGGTGTTATAATAGCCAACGGAAACACCAAATGCTCCTGCCGTACCGAAGAGCACACCGTGGCCCTAACTGCATAAGGACGGAGCGGCCTCTTGTTGCCGGACATTAATTCGACAGCCAGGCCCCCGGACACTGATAAAAGAGTCCGAACTATCTCGCGGCACGATAGCTCAGCTTCATTAATAATTTTGGAAACAAACGGCAACGCAGCCAGGTGGTGTCCCACAATACGTATCAATCGCTGGGGACACGCAAATATTTTTTGCATTTTCTTTTCAGGTTTCACCTTTTTGCCTAGGTCATCATTGGGCGACCTGGCGGCCGGACCTATGAAGGAACGAACACATCATGGTGGGAGACAGATCGAATGCACAATGGAATCCCTAGATATTTCCCTCGACGGTCAACTTCCTATCATCCTGATCCGCATACAAGTCCCGCCTTGGCCACAGCAGGTTTCGAGGTCATATTCCCTTTTATCGCACTACTTCTATCCATACACCTTGACGTATTATTTAATTACAAAACTGTGGCCGCATATGACGTTCACTTGTTGTCTTCTTTGTATTTTTATTGACATTCCCCGTCAATTAGCATCCATACACTTTGGTATGTATCAATATGCCAGGGGCTTTACTGTACCCATAATACGGCAAACAAGTCCGAACACCTTCACGGTTGTTCGGCACCACGAACTTATAGCACTATATCCATCAGCTCCGAATCATTTCTTTGGACAAATGTTGGGTTTGCCCGGCTCCCATGTTTTGCTACCTTACGTTCCGCTATATCGGCTAAGGAGGCACAGGGAGAACTACTGCGATTGTGTCTCGGTTCTTCCGGACGAGCACCTCAGTAGAGAAAGCTGGAAACTAACTGTCATGATGTGGCGAGAGCTGGTCCCTGTTCGAGAGGTCTCAAAATCCATAAAGATTTCTTCCGCATTATGCGATAATCAATGCAACGTGCGATGGATCGGTTTTTACGATCAGGTGCTGATATAGCTCCTAGTCCGGTCTTGCGAGCACTAGGGCCGCGCCTACTTTTCTTTCATCAAACTCATATGGCTAAGTGAGGGTGATAAAGCCGTATAGTCCGATTGTCGGGTTCGTTGAGCCGAACACCTCCTTAAAGGACCCAATAATGGGGTAAAGAGTGTTTGGATTCATCCCGAACACCCCCGTACTTCCTACGTGGGGTCGGAAGCCGATGACTAGCCAACTCTCAGAATTAATATAACTAAAACGGCCGCACAGGAGGAAAAATCATTAAACAAGCACTATATAGTAACCTTGTTTCATATTACAACGCCGGACGACATGGATATTCATGGGTAAATAATGTCCTGGTCACAATGCTCCGCCACAAGGCCGGATCCCTCCAGGACACCTTCGTAGTACAATTCAGGCTTGCGGTGCTCCTTCCCTTCGGGTGGTCCTTCGGTCATCAGTTTAACAGGGTCCATCTTCGGCCAATGCACTTTGACATAGGCAAAAGTCATCCGAGCAACTTCAATACAGACCAACTGCTTGATCACGTCAATCCAAGGATAAGCGCTAACCAGCCGCTTAATGAGCCCGAAGTAGCTGCTGGGAATTGCTTTGGCAGGCCATAGCCGAATTATCAAGTCTTTCATGGCTAGTTCGGCATCCCTATGCAGCTCGACGAGCTGTTTCAGCTGATCGATAAAGGGCACATGATATTCTAGCGCAAGGTACTGCGACCAGAATATCTTCTCTGCAGAACTCCCTTCTTCGGCTCAATAAAGATGCGCGACATCAGATATGCTGCGCGGAAAATCCGCAGACACCCTTGGAAATCCCCGAATTCGGGTTAGCAACAGGAATCTTTCCTCCACATACTTGCTTTGTATAGAAAAATCCTTACCCGCCGCAATCTTTTTGGCCTCTTGGATTTCCTGGAGGGCGCCTTGGGACTCACCCTGGGCATCACGTGCGGGTTGCCGAGCTTCGATGAGTTTGGATTCTTTATCCGACAAGCTTTGCTCCAAGGCCTCGCACCTTTTCATAGCTTCCTGAAGTTCTTGTTGAACCTCAATAACCATGGCCTTGTGTTTTTCACGATCGACCTGCTCCTTGGCTGCCCTTTATTCGGCTGCGGCCACCGCCTTCTTAAGAGCTTCAACTTCGGATGTTGCTCACTAGTAGAAAAACCCCTATTAGTCCCGGTTCGTAAGGGCCTTTAGTCCCGCTTCATGAACCGGGACTAATGGGTCGTTACAAATACCTCCACCCATTAGTCCCGGTTCAAATACGAACTGGGACAGATGTGCCTCCACGTGGCCGGTCCACCGAGCCCAGACAGGGGGGCCTTTGGTTCCGGTTGGTGGCACCAACCGGGACCAAAAATCCATGTTTTTTTTAGAAAAATGGCTGCTTTAGGGGTTTTGGGGGTTATTTTTAGGTTGTTATTAGCTAGCTAATAGAGATAAGTTTCCTCTCTTATATCTTCGTCCTTGGTTTATCAACGCTGCTGCTATGTTCATTTCACCCGCTGATATAACATGCTCATGCATGCTCGCATCATACATCATCATATATAATAACAAGTCCTACTAATCATGCATCATCATACAACTTCTACTCGTTATTAATAATAAGTCATACGATCATCATCCTCATAGTCATCGAACCCAACCCTACATAATTGTTCTTAGCACATGATCATCAGTATCAGGTAGGACCTAAACACCCTTAAGGTAAAATAGCATAAAACAATATAGACCCTGACTCTCCATTATGAAGAATGGAGATCATCCTGTCTCCAATTCTTGCGCTTCGCTTCCTTTTGCTTCCAAGAAGCTCCTTACGACTGTCCATACATTTTTTCCATTCTTTGATTGTCATGTCTCCACTTCTTTTAGAAATCCGGTATGGACAGTTGAGATTCGTAGGATGACCTGGATATATGTTCAAAACATGAAGGCTGCCATTCTCATACATCAAATGAGGCACACAATCCTCTGGGATTCTCTGTTGAAAAACATAGTAATAACTTCGTAGTTAGCAATGATGTACTAGTTTTAGAAGTATGCAAAAAGATGCACGGATGTCGTAATAGTAAAAAATCTTACCAGGGTATCTCCATGGTAGTTACCGTAGTTCAACACGTGCACTAGTGGCACGTATTGATCATAGTGTTGAGGAGTTCGATTGTAGACATTGTAATTCTCAAGATCAGTACAAAATGCGATCAGACGATTTTTCTCCTTATAAGTTAATTCGGAGCCATCGGTGTAGTGGGTTTTGTCTACCATCTTCCGCACATTCTTTGAACAATCAAAATAAGATGTCAATGGAAATAAGCTGTCAACTATTTTGAAATAAACAATATAAATTACTTAATAACTATGTTAAGCTCACATGGGGGAAGAATTGGAGGTGTATCCACAAGGACCCAAATCGAAGGACTCTCTGGCTCGATTGTAGGATCACCAAGATCCATGGTGACAAGCATACCCTCATCAAGACCATACATCTTGCAAATTGCTTCCCAATTTTTGCAACCAAAATGGGTTACACTCTGAGCATTGTATAGCTTTACTTGAAAATCCACACCATGATGGGTACTTAGGATAATTTTTTTGGTTTCGAAACTTTCATGGTCTTCAAAACCCATCCTCTCCAAGACATAGCGTCTTGCAAAGCATGGGATAAGCTAGTCGAATTGGAGAAGATGAAAAATATTGTCATGATTAAAATAGTTGAAGTCATGATTAATTACGAAAAAAAACTATTGTCGTCGTTGCGTATCGTATGAACATCGAAGGTCTCGTCGAGCTTAATGCTGAAGCGCCAATCTTCGTCTAGCTCAATGAACCTGTCGCAGATACCTCGGTCATCGTGGCACCAGTCGCACTCCCCCGGGCGGTTTTCGTCGTCCGAGTACGACATTTCCGACCTATGTTCATAATTCAAATGAAGGAGAACTTATCCAATATGAGCATTCAATAAGCAAAACCAAATCATAAAATAAGCAAAACCAAATCATAAAATAAAGTAGTATTCAAATTAGCATGCATTTAATAATTATAAGCAAAAGTACATCATCTCTTGGTGTTCATACATCGTCGAATATTATCACTAATATAGCATCACTAATACAACTAGAACCGTAGCGCCCGACGGGTATCGACGCGGGCGGTGGACATCCAAAGATAAGGAACCATCACAGGATCATAGCTCCAGTGAGATCCCTGAAGAACCTGCCAGGTATTGTCGAACCTGCCCTCCAATGCAACCATGTAGCGACGGACGTGCTCGTCCTCCTCGCTGACACGGTGACGTACCACCTCCACGGTGTCCGGAAGCCTCGGCACCGTCACTGGCCCACGCGACCGCCACCAAACAAGGATCGGGTCAACAACAGGCTGCCTCCTCACCAACCTACGTCCCCCGGAAGGTAGCACCTCCCAATACCAGCCCGGCGGAGCCCAGTCCCGAACATGGCCCTGATCAAGCAAGCCTCCACCGCCGAGTCGACGACAACGAGGATGCGGGATAGGCATCGCCGACATCGATGCGGGAACTACTTCTATATATAGTTAAATAAAGTAGTTTTATTAATTAAATCAACTATCTAGTTCAACTACTATACTAAGCATTTACTATAAATAAATAAAGTAGTACTTACTATAAATAAATAAAGTAGCACTTACTATAAATAAATAAAGTAGCACTTACTACAAACTACTTCTATATATAGTTAAATAAAGTAGTTTTATTAATTAAATCAACTATCTAGTTCAACTATACTAAGCACTTATTACTATAAATAAATAAAGTAGTACCTACTAAAAACAAAGTAGCACTTACTATATAGTACTTACTAAAAATCAACTAGTATTTTTCTAACTAACTCATATTTTTATAACAAATTATATTACCAAAAAAATCTAAATAAAATAGTAATTATATTTTTCTAACTAGCTAGTT
>NC_041383.1:12382408-12383285 GCF_002162155.2 Triticum dicoccoides
AGGGCGGGAAGCAGAGGGCTTTGGTCCCGGTTGGTGCCAACAACCGGGACTAAAGGGTGGGCATTGGTCCCGGTTGGAGCCACGAACCGGGACCAATGGTCGTGTGCTGGCACGGTGCGGCACGAAAGTTTAGTCCCACCTCGCTAGCTGAGAGGAGCGCACAGTGGTTTATAAGCCCCACTGCCGCTCCTCTCTCGAGCTCCTCTCCACTACAGGCTTACGGGCCTACTTACTACTGCTTTGCCTGATGGTCCTACTGGGCCACCTGCGGGCCTGAATCCTGGCCCATGGTGGGTTTCTAGTCGTATCCAGGCCGTGGGGGCCCAGTAGGAGGCACTTTTTTCTTTACTTATTTATTTTGTGCAGCTGTTTTTTTAGTCCCACCTCGCCAAGCGAGAGGCACTCACAGCTGTTTATAAGCCCTGAGTGAAGAGATGATGAAGAAGAGGCTCAATGCTCACCTGCATGTTGGTTCGCTTCAAGCCTTGAGGAATAGGGTAGACTGCACGGAGCTATGTGCAGTGCAGTTTACACTATTCCGAACAGCTTGAAGCGAATTAACTAGCATTGCGCCTCTTTTTTATTTTTAATGACTTATTACAACTCAGAAATAAATAGAAAAAAATAAATATAGCAGAAAAGAAAAAAACTATATAAAAAACTACTCAGAAATAAATGGAAGAAAAAATAGTTGTGATTAACTTTACTAAAAAATGAGCATAGATGCTTATTTTTAATGACTTATTACAACTCAGAAATAAATAGAAAAAAATAAATATAGCAGAAAGGAAAAAAAACTATATAAAAAACTACACAGAAATAAATAGAAGAAAAAATAGTTGTGATTAACTTTACTAAAAAATGAGCATAGATGCTT